>NW_024467314.1:127599-140038 GCF_000600275.1 Aspergillus ruber CBS 135680 | reverse complement strand
GTGTACTCTAGGCTACATTAGATAGAGTATATCAATCGTTCGTTTTAATTGGGTCTTCTACATATAGGCCTCGTGCAGTCGGATGATCGACTCCTCCGGTTTCCCCTGAACCTCCGACGGAACCCATTTCAATTCTGCCTTACCTCCCCGCATAGTCACGTGAGACTGATGTGGCTAGGTCTGTAACAACGCACTTATCTACAGATCAGAAAGCATACAACTTCGCACCTTTCCCTAACCGGTGAAGAGCGTGGAGTGATAGACACAAAGGGATTGGATTGGGGGTCACTGTACATGAAAATACGCAAAAGGAGGTTACAATTGGAAATCCCCCTATATAAGGGACCATTGTATCGCTTTGGTCGAGTTGGTTGAACAGGAGCTTTTCACAGACCATCCCGAGTTCGAACCCGGGATGGCACCTGCGAGAGTGCCCTTCCTTACCATCCCGGCTTAACAAAGTGGCATGTGCGCATGGTCTTTTTAGTTTGGTTTTTTATCCCTTTTTCCCCCTTCATTTATTTTTCTTTCAAGCAACCAATTCTTTGAATTGGTTGCCTCAAAGCCTCAGGCTTGTTGCAGCGATACAGCTGCCTAGTATGATTTCCTTTTTGGGTAACACTAATTTTGGGCCAGAGGCCGTAATAACTACTTGGGGCGACACAGATATGAAAATATCACCGCAATGAAAAGTTTTCATCAAACGCCACTAATTACCTCTTTTTAAACCATCATTTATCAACCATCACTATGCTTAAAGCATGCATACAGACTGAGTCTCGAATTCAAGAATCAAGATGCTGTTGTGGCGTATAGACACGCCCAGTGTCACGGAGCATGAACACTTGATATGTCACATGACAGGTCCGATTCCTTTATGTTGACTTCATTGTTTTGTTTTAGGGTGAAACCCCTTTACACATTAAATAGTCCAGTGCTGACAGGCCCAGCGTTCTTTCCTTTCCCTCCTCATGCTAGTATTCTGTCGAATAGTCTACCAATATAATTATATTGCTCGAGACCATCACACCTAGAATCCATAAATGAATGATATTGCGCGTGAATTTGATGATGATTATCAATACCTCCGTCGATGCGTAAAGAGGTTCCTTCCAAGTTCCAAACATCAGTCCACTATACCATCAAGGAAATGCCCTACGGAACTGGGTCTATCAACTTGACAGGGCAGGATGCCCCCCACCAGTGTCTAACAAGTTTAAAATTGTGCAAATTCATTCCTCCGGCGCAGCCATACCGATCCTCGATCAGAGACCCCAAAAGTTGCCCAAAAAATGGACATATCGCTTTATTGAACGCCTCCCTAATGAATAAACCCTGGAAATAAAAGCCCATTGATCCTCAACGCATGGATGCCAAGGATATTAGTGTTGTTGAGGATTGGCATGACCACCTAGATGCTGCTATGTGCCGACATCAATTCAACCAGGTGATATCTACAATTTTGATGGAATTAGGTTCCTAGAGGGGTAGGGTGCGCAGAGAAGGTAGTCGCCCTATAATGCACGTGGCTAAGTAGAATAAACCCCCTTCCCTTCCAGAACCTGCCTAAAAACCTGCAACGACGTCTCCGGTTCTACACACATCAGCACTCCACTCATTATAATAACTCATGTAAAGTGAAAAGAAGAGAGAACTCACGATAATAAGGGACCTCATGTCCCGCCCCAAAAACCCTCATAAACGTAAAACCCCCCACACTCTTCACCCTCCCCTTCTCCACACCATCAACGCTGTATGGAACCAACTCCTTTCCCCGAAATTCTTCGGCTCCATTGAATGCGACTGCGTTTGCAACGTCAAGGTTACCGATCCAGTTGCAGATCCAGTCTGCGTCGCCAGCCCAGAGGAGGACTTGTAGGCCTGACTCGATAAGTTGAGATAGAGTTGGGAGGAGTGTTTTTGCGTCTGCCATCCATCGTCCGTTAGCATGGCCTTTTCATAGAGATGGTAAATAGGTTAGTGGGAGGGCGTACTATCCCCCGTTTTCCCAAAATCTAGCGTAACACCTCCCGCACATTCCCTGAATGTGCTTCCCCTCGCCCCAATCTTCCTCCTCACATCCTCCCGGTTCAGGTATGACATGTATGTACTTGGTGGCTCATCATCATTCCTCGGTTTGCGGATATCATAGACATTGAAATCCGCAGCCCGACTAATCGGTCCTTCGATCCGGGATGAACAAATCCGGTTCGCAAACCTGCACGGTTCATCTGTTTCTGTCTCCATACAGTTGGTTACTGCGGGGAGACATATTTCCTCGTATACAGAGAGATAATTATCTCGTTGTGATTCGGAGATTAGTGAGCGGTAGGTGTTGTTGAATGCGAAATCGATGTAGGACTTCTCCTGGATGGCCGTGTCGATCCACGCATTGTTTATACCAAGGGCGACTAGGTTGATTACCTCCCCTTTTAGGGCACCGTTGCGGATAAGCTCATTTTGGGCTTTAATGTGCGAGGCGAAGGAGGGGCCGTAATGACCACCGTAGGACTGTAGCCGGTCATCAACTAGTTAGCCCTATCTTTTTGGATTCTCAATTAAGAGGGAAGACAGGGTACCTCGGTGAATATAGCAACATTCCTCCCTTCATATCCATGAAATGCCTCAAAAAACGCCTGCAAAAACACCCATACATACCCCGCCGCACTATCCGTACTATTCACATTCCCGCCATTCTCACCATTACCGTCATCAGCATACGAAAAACCCACCCCAACCGGCTGATCAATATACAACATATTAGCAACCTCATTGAAGCTATATGGATTCAACACTGGATTATCCGTATCACCGTGCAGGGGAAAATGACACGGCCCGTTTTCTTGGAATAGCCCAATCATGGAGGAACAGCCGGGGCCGCCGTTGAACCATGCTGCGAGGGGAGCTTTGGCGGGGGTGTGGCGGGATTCGAAGAACCTGTTCACCAACCAAATGAATCAGATTGTGCTTCTTTATCACAAGTATCAACATTGAAGGTTATATTGAAGAAAAGAGGTGAAGGGAGGGTACCAGAAAAACATATTCAGACCCTCGCCGACAGAGAGATAGCCGGAGTATTGGTTTACATTGGGGGTTGTCTCGCAGATTCCAGAATTATTAACGAATTCAAGGATTGCGCCTGTGGGGGCGTGGGTGAAGACCGTGTAATTTGTGCCATGTTTTTGGGTGTAAGAGAGACGGCTACTGATGATTGCTGTATTGGTAGGAGAAGCGGAGATAGTGATTGAGAGGAGGAGTGTAAACCAGAAGAGGAACATGTTGGATATTGTTGTGTCGCTGGGCGATAGAGTAATGGAAGGGATACATGCAAGTTATATATAGGGTTCGATTACACAAGCGCGGTTGCTTGTTGTGTTATATATAGGGTTGCATCACCACGGGTAAACGAGTAGGACAGTTGCTTGCATGTTGTATTAATGTTTCACAATGACGCAGGGGTACAGAGCCGTTCTCAATGTATTTGATATTGGGGATACCAGGTTCAAGATAGATCAAGACAAGTCAAATAAAATGAGAGATTACCTCTGGCGAGATTATTCTAATGCACAAATCAATCCAGTTGTTAAAACCGGTCTAGGTAACAAATCATAACAAACGAAATGAAATTCACTCCAAACCGTGCTTGGATACCATGCATATTAACCAACATGGTACAGATAAACAAGATATCATATCCCTCAAACATGAACAAATGGAACTGCAGAAACGTGTAAAATGTTGAAATCCATATAATATCTCAACCCCTCATCCCCACTGCATGCCTAGCTTGTTCCCACATACGCTTCCGGCTTAACATGCAAATGACCCCCCTTATTCTCCGCCTGCTCCAACACCGGAATCGTATTCGTATCCTTCAACTCCTTATCCGCCGACGGAATGGCCAATGGGCTAGGCTGCGGCGACGTAGACGGCGTCTCCATCTTACTCTCGTGCTCTGTGAGGCCTTTTCGAATGGCAAGGACTGAGTCGACGATGACTGCGTCAATACCCTCTGTGACTTGTCGCTTGACGTTCTCGGGCTCGTTGTTAATGGCGCCATAGGATACGCAGACCAGCCCAGACTCCTTCACGACGCGGACCAACCGCGGACAGAGGACGAGGGGCTCGGCTTGGGAGACGATACCCAACAGATTCCAGCGGGAGGCAAAGCGGACTGCTTCTTGGAGAGAAGACGCGCGGATATCGTAGGCTGGGGAGGAACCAGAGTCGGAAAGGAATAGCACCGGGATAGAAGGCTGTTTGAAGGAAAGGAGGAGGCAAATGTCGGGGTTAAAGGAGGAGAAGAGCATGTTGCGGCCTTGGCCAAGGTCGTACACCAACTTTAGAACTGTGTCAACGAAAGAGTTGAGTTCGACAGCGTAGGTGTCCATCTCTTCTTGTTCGGATTCGAAAAGCATGGGGTATTCTACGCTTGTTAGTTTTTTCATGATTGAGTTGGGAGGTGGGAGGACGTACTCAGTTCAATGTTAAACCCAACAGACTTGGGCAACTTCCTGAACAACTCCTCCAACGTAGCAAACGGAGCCTGGATATGATTACCCCGCGTGTTCCCCTTGAATCCCTTCTTCTTGAAGTCCCGCGTGTGCTTAATCTTCTCATTCAACTCTGACACATTATACTCCGACCCACCAACAGACATCGACCGCATACGTCCACCCTTGCTCTCCTCGCCGATAATATCAGCCCGACGAGGCGAAATATTCTGGTTTCGGCTATCGCCCAGCTGCATGAACTGTTCCAGTGTCATGGTATGCACAGGCGCATCGATACCCGTCTCGCTGACGAGGAAGTCATGGTAGATGACCGGGACGTGGTCTTTGGTGAGTTGGACGTCGAACTCGACATAGGAAGCACCCAGATTGGCCGCGGCAATGAAGGATTGGATGGTGTTTTCACCGAGTTGAAGGGACTTGCGGCTGGCGAAGTTTTTGCCGAGACCGCGGTGGCCGATGACCATTGTTGAGGTGAGACTCTTCCAGTAGGTTTGATCACGGCCGACGGACATGTTGGGGTGTTTGAAGGGGGTGACAATCAGGAAGTTGAAGATCAATGAGCCGATGACTTCAAGAGTGTTGGCTGCCACGATAGGCACGGTGGAGTCACCCTTCAGGTTCATCCGATGCGACCCAACACCAGGCTTAATAGACGAAAGCAACGCAACACCACGACCAACAATCTGATCCTTCGTCCCCGCATACGTCGGGACAAGATCAAACAACAACCGCACCTTGGCCGGATCAGCAGAATGGAACACCATCGGCTCCGTGGAAATGTTATCCTGCACCGGCAGATCGATAATCTCCGGCTCGCCATGTGCACCACTAGCAGAGACAACAATCGACAACGCCGTGTCAAGTTGCGTGGAATGAGCGTTCTCCATCGGAATCCGGTCCAAGTTGACTGCCTGCTGCGGCTTGCGGATATCCATCGTGCCCAGGCTGACCAAAATCATGGCTTCATCGGTAAGATACCGATGTCCAAAAGACTTGACAGGTTCAGAAGCCCGTGGGCCAGAACTCCCTGGGGTGGTGTTGTTGGAGCGGCGCTCCGCCAAAGAGGACTCTGCGAGGCCGGACTGCGCCTGGGGCGGAGACAAGGGAGTAAGAGCGGAAGGCGAGATGGCAGCGGGTGCAGGCATGACTTCTGGCTCGGAGATCTCAGGTTCGGGTGTGAGCTCGGCCAGACGACGAGCGATGTCGAGGTGACCACGCAGAGCAGCGTGCTCCTTAGCGGTCCAGCCAGAAGAATCCGACCGCTCAAGGTCAGCATTGGCATCAATGAGCAGGTTCACCACCGACAGCGCGCCATCGACAGAGGCAATGAACAGCGGAGTCCACGAATAGGTGTACTCGAAAAGCTCAGTATCAGCCTTCTGGTTATCCGTGCCATTCAGAAGAATCCGAGCACACTGGTGGTGACCGAACCGAGCAGCCACATGCAATGCAGTCTCACCCTGCTCATCCTGGTAGTTGATATCAACACCAGCATCGACCAACAGCTGCACGATATCGACAAAGTTGGCCTTGGTAGCCATGGCGAGTACAGCGCTGGACTTGGGGACTTGCTTACGGATAAACGCGCGCTCCTTGTTGCTCTCCCCTTTCCAGTTCTCAGACTCGAGCAAGGTACGAGTGGTCAGCGGATGACCGCCAACAACAGACAAGTGCAGCGGTGCCCAGCCATCGTTGTCTTGCCATTCGACACCGTCAATGCCATCGCTCACGTCGAACATATCCCAGGCCTGCAGATGCTCGATGATGATATCGCATACGACCTTGAAGCCGTACTGCGCACCGTAGTGCAAAGGAGTGCGGCCGGAGAGATCCTTAGCCAGGATGGCGTGACGCTGCTGCGGGCGCAGCTGGTCGAGCAAATGCGACAACAGCGTGACGGCCGGGTCAGAGCGCTCAAGATGCTGAGGCTTCTCCGACTCCTTGACGACAGAGCGCGCGGGCTGCAACGTAGGCGGAGCAGCGGGAGTAATGTAGTTGGATGTCTCGAGAGGAAAGTCGAGCACCATAGAAGCAGACTGTTCTGAGTCGGTAGTAGACTGCGCGCGGCCAATGGATATCACCAGACGATGAATGGCGTTGCGCTTGTTGATATCATCATCCTCCTCGAGGTCATCATCAATGCGACCAAGCAAAGCAGTAATGCAAGCTTTGGACCGGTAGTAAATCGAGCGCTGCAGTAAACTCTTGAGCACCCTCGGGAACAAATTATCCTGCGCCTCATCGGCCGCTTTCTTCAGCGTCTCAATCAACTCCAGCAGAACATGCGTATCATCACTTCGCAACGCCTCATCAACAGCCGCCAACAAACTCGGCGGTACATTCAAATTTGGCCTCGAAGGCCCCTTCTTCAACGACAACGACGACACCGTCGAACTCGCATCATCAGTAACTTTCTGATCACCGAGAATCGACAACCAGTCATTAATTCTCTTCAACGTTTCGGAAACCCGCACATTTGTCGCAAATGGCGCGGGGTCAACCTTACTCTCCAAATACGTCTTCTGACTGTGCCCGCCAACGCGCTTATCCAGTTTCTTGGTGATCTTGATGAACCCTCGTCGATTCACCTCCCCATACCACTGCAACTTCCGCAACTGACCACGCAACTCCAACAACGCAGCCAGTAAATCCTCTACATCCTCGCCATCCAGCCTCTGCCGGCCATCGAGCGAATGCCCGTACCGGCCCTCCAGCAGTTTCAGACGGCGCGAGAAATCGTGGTATTTCTTGTTGTAGAAGTAGTCGACGTCTTCGAGGTTGCGGTCGAGCGAGTAGAAGAAGCCTAGAATGTGGTCAGGGGGTTGTCGTGTCGACGGAGTCGACAGAGAAAGGTTCTAGTGTAGTGCCTCACCCGCTAGATCCGCCTCATGGTCTGCTTTGAGGTCCTCGGCGGCGGACTTAATGAGTTTCTTGAGGGGTTTGTATTTGATGTAGGAGGCGCTCCATTCGGGGACGACGTTGCGGGGGAGATTGCGGCCGAACTTCATGGTGTGTGTGTATAGAGGTGGTGGTGGTGCTCAAGGAGTGGTAGTCGTGGTAATGGTGTCGATTCTTAAGCAGAACTAAGGAGCCATCCGTCACGACAGAGTATGTAAGGAGATCTGTGTCCAGTATAGAGGTCAGCACGTGAACATGCGGTAGACAAAGGGTGCTTGGCTACCAGTCAGAAAGCTTGATGGCGGCACGCTGTCTATGCCAGCCCGTGCTAATAACTCGACAGCTGATTCGATCGGAGATTTTCAGTAGTTAGAGTGACTATAGAGTAGAGTACAGTACTCCGTATGCAGTGCAATACTTGAGATAAAGAAATGATGACAGTGGCAAAGGCAAGATATAATACGCCTCTTATAACTGACCAAGTATCATCTTTCATTCTCCCCCCATCCCGTGACCGAAATAGAAAAACCCTGGAAAAATCTCAGAACTCGCCAAGCGCAGTCCCCACAGACCCCACGCTTCCAAGGTCCAGACCTCCCACATCCAATCAACACTGTCTGTGGGTGGGGGCAAAGGAATGTTGGCGTGAATCGCTGAATCCCACAGACCAATGGGAGTTGGTGGGGACCAGGAGGTGGGACGAGCGGTGGGGACTGCAAGGGGGTAGAAAGGTCACGTGTGGCGGTGTGTCTGGGGTAGTTTTTTAGCCTTGGAGCATAGTGGTGGTAGTTGGTCTACTATGTGTGAAGCTAGAGAGATGGCATGGCGCTATCACTATCAAGCTTCATCTACCGAATATCACCCCACTAGCAAAAGTACTGCATTCGCGGAACTGAGCACCTGTACGTACTATGGGGGTCAGCTGACGACCTGCATATGACCTCATTGACCGCCTCGGTCTCATGCTCATGCAAAAGGACTGCAGCTCCGGGGAATATGGAATGTGGAATACTCCGTACTCCGTACATTCAGCATCCTATCAATGTACAGTTAGTCTATCAGACTCAGTTCAGTTGCTTCATAGCAAACGATACTACGTCATCATCACCCCTCGCGAACCACAGCAAATGCAAAAAAAAAAAAAAAAAAAAAAAAAACTCCTTTATGCCTATCTGATAACAAATTCCCGAGCAGACGCCTCGCTAATCAATCAGTGCTGCCAATTGCATTCCCTGCTGATATCGGATAATATGAGGGGTCAGACCCGCTCGACAGCAATCCTGTAAACAAATCATAATCGTAATCATAGCAAACAAAATCACTGCATAATCGGCTTCAACGCCTCCACCCCCGTCTGCAGTACCGCCGGATTCGACGTCCGCTTCAACACGCCTGCCAGCGTCTCAACGCCTTGTTGGTCCTTGACAACTTTGCGTGCACGGACTCCCGTATTTCCTGCCGCCAGACTAGTCAGGTTCCGTATGCAGGCCACCCCCCGATGTTGCAGCTCTGCATCTGAATCCTGGCAGAGTGACAATAACAACTCGACCCCGCGTGGTCGGTCCAGCACCGCTGTAATTGCAGATTCAAACTCGGTCAGCATGGCCAGTGCTCCTCCTGCTGCTTTCCTAGTCGCTGTATCATCCACGTCCGTCAGCGCCAGCAGTACATGCAGCCGTTTGGCAGCCTGTTTCGAGCCATCTGCATATTGCATCACGCCGGCTTCACATGCCATCAAATTACACACCAACTCGCACGCCGCACGCTGGATCCACGTGTGACCTGACAGCAGCAAATCTTCCAGCACCGTCCACCCTTGTCGAACAATCGTCTCAGGTGCTGACTCATCCGGGTATGAGGCCAGGTTGGTGAGAGCCAACAACCCTTCAAACACTGGCAGCAGATCGCGCGGCTGATCCGCAGTGAACACGGCTGTCTCCGGAGATGACAGCAGCGACACCAATGGTCGCACCGCAGATGTCACCGAAGGAAAACCGGAGGAGGGAAAAACGAGGGCCGGGTTGACGGAAATCAAAATTCGAGCTAGAGCATGAGACGCGTAGTAACTAGTCTCAGCGCCCGCATTCCCCTGTTGCGGGGCCGCCATGTTGATCAATACTTTGACCGCACCTTGCTGGGCCAAGGAACCCCGAGATGAGCGATCCCGAGCCAGGGACATCAAAATCTGACAGACAAGAGACTGGATCGAAGAAAGATTGGTTTTGGCGCAATCCACGAGAAGCGGCATGGCACCTGCCTCGACGATGGCCCGGCAGCGAGAGAGAACGGCCTCGTCCTGCTGGCGCGGATCAGGACCCGACCGTGCTTCTCCGGTCTTCGCGTTGGCATAGGCCTTCAACTGCGCCATTTTTTTCTGCTCTTCGGAAAGGTTGGGTAAGAATTGCGTGAGATGTTGGATAATCGTCAAGCCTCCATAAAGCACGGAGGACGCGGAGGTAGGAGACGAGTTCGTAGCGTGAGGCCGTAAGATCTGAATGAGATCTTTCAAAAAAGAGCGGTCCTCAGCAAGTTGCTCTTTCACGTCGGGCTTCACCGACGAAAAAGCCAGCCCTTCAATGGCATGGGGCACATGCTCGACCTTTCGTTGCGACATCAGTTCCTTGAATCGATGTACGAGTTCTGGCACGCTGTCTTCCTCCTGAACCTTACCATTGGTTTGGGATGCTACCGCACCGGCTCCGTTCGTTGTCTCGGACGTGCGGATCTTGGCCAGAATCACGGCAGCCAGGTCAGAGGTCTCATCGCTGCCATTGGTAAGAACGTGCGAAAGCCAGTCGGAGAATCGTTTCGAAATGGTCTCCCGACAAGCGGTGCTCACACAGGCCGCGTTCAGCAACTCCAGAAGAGCAACTTCCACATTGCGATTCTTGGAGCTTCTCGAGGCCAGCGGCATCAAGGCTTTCATAAACTCGTCGGACAAGAAAAGGGACGCGGCTGCGTTCGGAGACACTGGGAATACGGCGACCGCCGCGGAAAAGGCCACAACAATATCATCATTGCGGGCTTTGGTGATTTTGTGTGCGATGAGACGAGAGAATCTCTCCTCACCGGCCTGCTTGGCGACTTGGAGGTACTTGACCGTCGCCAGCGTAGCTTGGCCCCTCCATTCTGCTGGAAGACGGCTGTCCAGTGAGGACAAGATCACCTCTAGCCCCTCATCGTCGACCAAGTGTTGTAGCTTCTCCGCGTCAACCGCCAGCAGACGCGCAATTCCCTTCAGAGAACGACCATCCAGGTCATGGCCGGACTCCATGAGCTTGGCGATAAACAGGAGGAACAGTTCGCATTCGCAATGGTAGCGGTCCTTTTCCGAAGGCCACACGGAGGGGTCTAAAACAACGGTATCTAGACACACGGCAGCTCCATCACCACGATCGTAGATCTCGTCGAAGAACGTGGTTACGGAGACCTGCAGGCGATTGGAAAAAAACTGTCGAACGCTGGTGTTTTGACGCACGAGGCTGGAAATGAGATCATCTTGCGTTGTGGTCAAAGCGTGGGGCCGCTCGGCCAGCAGCAGCATTAGGCATTGTAAGGCCACTTCCTCGGGGGGCTTGAGGCCGTCAGTTCGTAGGTAGAGGGAGGCGTCTTTGCCAGCGGATTCATCTTTATTGGCAGTGTATTTGCGACAGAGGTCAAGAAGGTGGTGACCCTGGGTTTCGTCTTTCTGGACTTTGAGGAGGGTTCCTGTCACCTCCGGATGGTGCGGAGCTAGAGAGAGGGCTTCTCGGAGGTTTCGTGAAGCGGCCTGAAAAAGAAAGACAATTAGAACTACCGTAGAGACTAGTGTTATGGGGAGGGAGCGTACCTCGCGGTGACCTGCGTCGAACAGCTCGATGGCCTCGGTGGCCAGGTGGATGGCGCGTTCCTCACCGGGCGATAGCATATCTGAACGCACGGTTGGAGCGGAGTGTGGGGTTGCAGAGCAGAAACTGGCAGGAAAAAAGAAGAGAATGGTAGAATGGTACTATTCTGGATTTCTGAAGATAAGGAATGGATTAGAGAAGAAGAAGATAGAAAGGAGAGAGAAAGATGAAGAGAGTGAAATTGTGCCGAGAGTGAGAAGTGGGTGGAATAATCGGGGACTCACATTCAACCCACGGTGGTAGAAGTAGTGCCTGCAGGCGGATTCAAAGTAAACATGAGGTCAGCAGAATGGTCCTGGAGACAGTGAGGCAACGGCCAAGATGCTTTCTTTTTCTGCTTGAGAAGAGAGAGATACTAGGACTCCACACAGGACAAGAGTAAGAGGAGGAAAAAGAAAGAAGAAAAGATGATGCTAGTGACGGTAATTACCGCAGTGACAATACCGGGGATGAGGCCGCAATGAACCGGTGATGATACGTGTAATACAGATACAGCCCCGACCCCGATATCAAACGGAAAACCGAGAGGATATGGGATTACGGGGTACGGAGTACGGAGTAGATTAGAACGGAAAGATTTATTTGCAATCGAAATGGCATCCTTGAGTCACAACTCTGATAAGCACCCCATGGTGTAAGACTGCACTACTGGTAGATCTTCAACAGGGAGTCCGTCCACTCATAACACGCCGTTGCCTCACGTTCAGCCCCGTGTCAATCTTCAATCCAAGACAATAGTCGCTGCTCAGCACCGGCGCGGCGGGAGCACGGGAATCTTGGCTCTTGGCGATATCACTTGAGAGGCTTATCTGTGCACATTGTAAATGCATATATGCGTATCAGCCTAGTACGGGATGCAGAGTGCAGTGCAGAATCTAGCATGCATCAGCTCCTGGCTTTACACTCACCGGTCCCCGTAATCTCCAACTCCGTACGGAGTACGGTACGGGAGTGGGATGGTAGACGGCAGGTCTTGGCACACTGTAGGATAAAGATGCCTAAATTCCACCAATGAGAGAACAGGAATCACGTGGTGATGACGTTATGTTAGTACCCGGCGGGTCACGTGTCGCTGGGTCCGCCCTCGCTTCGGTCCAAGAGGCTATTTAGGCATGTTAGCCTGCCACCTCCGAATACACA
>NW_024467314.1:20572-126364 GCF_000600275.1 Aspergillus ruber CBS 135680 | reverse complement strand
TGTTAGTACCCGGCGGGTCACGTGTCGCTGGGTCCGCCCTCGCTTCGGTCCAAGAGGCTATTTAGGCATGTTAGCCTGCCACCTCCGAATACACACACACATCCATTCTTAGACGTTACATCTGATAAGCGCGCTGACATCTGCGAGTAAACCCAGAGTCCCTTCAGGGGTATTCACAAACACCTAGCATCAGTGATCCAAGGGGACGCGATGGGATAGGAACTCTTCAGAAGCAACTATACATCCTCCAAACGCATTAGTCAATACTCTCCTTGGATATGTTGAAATAGATACCTGGTTGTGAGTGGGAATCTAGTTTGTGTCGTTATCTCAGTCCTACGTTCTGGTCAGATCATTCAGTACCATAGCCCTTCGCCGAGAGCTTCCATTCCACATCCATTCCTGTAGTGTGAAAGGTGTACTGAAACCCGTAGGGAGTCTTGGCAGGTGTCCCGAAACCGAAGACAGAAGACTCACTGGAAGCCTACAGAGCATTCGCACTCCGGATAAACAAGTTCAAACTTCAGCTCAGCTCGGCCATGATATCTCGGAACTACATAAGTAACCTAAGTCAGGGTGAAGCGCTCATGAAGCGTCTTACACTCCTTCGCTCTGTGACGTATGATTCCCAGGAACATAACCAGCGACGGGAGATATTGAGACTTCTCATTGGTCTTCTGGGGCATCTTGGTGCTAAGAAGCTCGCCCGGATAAGCCCTGTCTCGAATCTACTACCACGTAGGAATTACTCTCTTAATAGCCCTGCAACATACCAACGGCATGGTAGGGCAGATACCGGGTTATTTCCATGATGTGGGCACTAAAAGTGAAGGATAAAAAGCCACTGCAAGTGAATGCTTCATTGCCTCTTTCACTCTTTGTTTGCTGCCAAGCAATTTCTATGGTCTTTTAGATAGCAAATATTTCAATTACTATCTCGCTCCATCTCCTCCCTCTCTTCATCCATTTTTACAGAATATGACCAAAGTTCCCTGCAATAGTATCATGGTATCTATACCAATCCACGGATATTTTATGTTTAATAGAACCACCTACATCCATCTATAAACGCAAGGGAGGACGCTCACGGCAGAAAAGATAGAAAATACTCGAGTTTAAACCGTTACCCTCAACATGCGATTGTTGACCGGGAAGTGCACCGGCCGCCGTAACCAGAATGTCGACACCGAACACCCACAGAAAGACGAGCAAAACGTTCCATACAGTCCTTAAGCGGAAGCGTCTCACTCTGCGTGAATAGCAAGGCCCGAGAGGCATCCTTTATCCTCTAGCAATAAGTACAACCAGATGAGGAAATACCACATCCACTTATTGATACTGTGGGAGACGTGGCACAACTTTCTTGAAGTCGTCACTTGTGATTGCAAATGACGCCTTCCAAAGATCGAATTTACCAAAATTGGCACGAGCAGGGATCCCCATTCAACGTGGCCGACAATTAGCGAGAATGCCCTTCCTCTGGCGTGATTGATATCGTTGGCATGCACGACGTAGGCATTTTCCAGACTAGCGACGAACTGTACCAGCGCAGGTAGAGATGGGGACGTCATGCACAGCCACTCACTACTTTGCGCGTCGTTATACTAGAGCTACAAATCACATGGAAAATGACAGCGAGCGAGTTTGATGGCTATTACAAAAAACCATTGGCCGCGCTTCCGATGTTCGCGGCGTCACTTTGCCATTCGAATACGAAGCGTGCCTGCTGCTAAAGAAGCATAGGACTATTCTGATTGCAACGGCAACCTGGAACAGCCCAAAGGGAGATGTGTTCTAGTTGCAACAGTACTGGTCGGACCGACACAGAAGTCTTGACGGCTGGCCTGAGAAACCACTTTGTGAGATTTAAACCCTTGTCTAGAAGAGTCGCGGGACAAATCATGAGGACTAATTTTTATAGTGGCTATACTCTAAGAAAAGGAAGATATAAAGTACAAGGACTATGAAACGGTGCTGCTCATGGCCCTAGTCCGGTGAAAAGAGCAATGTGGAACGTGTACAAACACGGATCAATCTTATAGCTCTCGTTAATAACCGTTAATGCTTAAGGACGGGCTATATGCAACGGGACGGACGCCTTGTTGATGTGCATGTTCTGTACACCGACCAGATGAGATTGCAGACGATAGTAGTAGTTGCTATTTTACGTCAGAAATTCCGAGTTAGATTGCAGACGATTTAACCTCCACGAGAAGCCCTTGTGCGAGTAGAATCACGTGTCCTATAGTCCCGAAATTATGGGTACACTGGCTCGGAACTCTCCATTCGCAGGCAGGTATCCGAACAAAATGGAGTTCGAAGTTCTAATCGGGCATATCTCCAACAATGTTTCCCCAACCAGAGACGAAGTGACAACTTCTCATATTAACCTCGACAAGAACAGCTTCTTTATCAAGCTGTAAACACGAGAATGATTTTGAGACATGGAGATAGACTCTGAAGACCTCGTGGAAAGCAAAGGTTGAAGACAGAAGCTAGCACCGGAAAACAGCAATTAATCGACAGGACCATAATAGTTTCCAAGGCCTATTTGGCCTAAAACTATAATGGATCTATCAACCAATGAAGCGCTCAAAAACGCGCCAAGCGTGTCCTCTTTGCCATCTGCGGAAGGCTTGTCCAGCCATCCCCTGGGATCCTAAGAGAAGACCATGAAGGGAGGTCTCCCGGCCATGGCATCAGGATAATCAATTACGTCCATCGCCTAGCTCACAATTGACATGGTATTGGGCAATCCATGTTACAGTCATGATTCATATACCAAGGATCAAGTCTCGAGCTGAAGAATCGATCCTACCCACATGTGGCATTAAAACACAGCTAGCAAGCAAAATGTGGCTTGCTAGTCGTCAAGATTTGGATATACCCCAGCAGAGGTTGAATAGCCTTTGTCCTGTCGATCGAGATACTCCATGTCCTGTGTCATTTTGCGAAGCCGGAGTGCCGACAACATACGGCGTGGTCCTTGTCGCTTCACTTGAAGCAAGTCCTGTCTGTCGTACAGCACTACACATACGCTATCAGTAAGAGCGTCGCCATGCCGCAAGTATCCATTTGAGGCCTACAAAAAATAAACGCCGTTCATTCAAGATCCTAGGCCAGGAAGTGCTACCCATTCACTATAGGGATAATGGCAAACTATGAGGAGCAGACTCAGTTGACTGACGTCAGGAGCGGGCAGAATTGTGCTATATGTATGGTACCTGGAAAGAAAAGGGAGCATCTGTGTGAGAGCTGGCCATTTCGAGCACATGGGTATATGGTAGAGCTGCTAGATCAACCAACGGAGGAGACACGGCAGACCCACAGAAAACTGGTACAAAGAGCAGCTGTTCATCGTGAGCGTGTATGGCACAAATATGAAGATGAGTGGCGCTCGTTTCACCTTGGAATATCTACGGGCTGTCAATGGCAGATTTATACCAGTGAGCCAGATACGCCCGGTTCGACTGACTGGCTTCTTTCATCCGCAAATGTTTCACGCATGGCTTGGGTCTCTGCGTTTATTGACCGGATTAGTCGCGGACGGCTACATCAGCGAAGGCTGAAAAGCTGATGTTGCCCTGGTGCAACACGTTCTGTTATGACGAATATGGGGCATTTCGCTAGAGCAATACCAATATTGTACACGGACAGCTTTAGGATTCCAACTTTTACAAACGGCTCCATGCTCTGCTTATATAGCAGCATCACTCAGAAATGCGGAATGCTCTATACAATTATATTGGTATGGCAGAACGCGGCGAAGGATAGCAAAGATGTGATGAAACCGCCAGTGAGTTCTCTGATGTGCAAATAGTAGACTCCAAAACGCCTCTCCTGTCTCTCGAGCATTTGGGCATGACCAAGGTTCTCTGCAATATTTTGCGCGTTATATTTTGTGCTAATATCTACCTGGAGGGGCTAATCGCAGATACATTGGCTCGCCATGCATTTCATTCCCACCTCCTTTAACGGGCCTCGCTGTCGCTCAAACGACTCGATTTACAACCATGACAACTTTGTGCGCGTTCATACTACAAAGCACACGTGTATACTATCTCTCGATATATGTCCCTTATCAGTCTCCCATTCTTGCGTGTAATAGTTACCAAGCCTGTCTAGGAGCAGAAGATCCCAGTCAGTGCATAATTAGCTCGGGCAACGAAGTCATATCATTGTCAAGAATGACAGCAGTGTTTTTCTTGCTTATGAGGGATGGATTGCTGGTTCCCACAGAATTGGGAAGATCCTGTCATTTCGTTCGAAGTAAGCAATCTTTGCTTTCAAGTTAAATTCCCAGAACACTGCTTACATGTTTAATCAGGCCAAGCGACGCCACGCCGCGGTAATGCACGTGGGGAGTTGGAAGGATGAGGGCTATTGCGAGAACATATTAGAACAGAAAGTCGCCAAGCTTCTCGGCCAGGCGATGGAGAACAATCGTCAGGTATTGGCCACTATGTTAATCGACCAAGAAGCATTTGCAATCAACGTGTGCGGTACCAAATTGAAGATACCAGTCACCTACTTCACCGGAGACTACCTTGTGGCGGTGAATATCAAGGTAATGCCGACTGATCACATCCTTCGGGTTCGGTGGGACTTAGAATTGTATAGACTATCATGTAAGTCTGTGAGCTCGCTTTTTTTTTTTTTTTTTTTTTGTGTGTTGACTGTATAGCAACCATGCGTCTGTTTATACTCCTGAGGCGCCGACGATAAACGACTCCTTCTGGACTTGAGCGGGATGAGAATCACCAGGAGCAAAAATACCGAGAAGACTACCATGAGTGTGCGCTCCTTCCCTTACATTTCACAGGCGGTTTTGGCTCGCAGCCCTTATGCTGTGGAACTGGTTCCATAACCACAGATTTGGCTGATCGACCATGCTCATGCAAATCATCTACAAACTCGATTTTTCAGATATCCGCGCTCAGATACAGCAGCATGAAACAAAACATAGTAATGAATGCGTTACCAAGTAAAACGGGGCTATGCCGCTGGTGTCCATTTTGGCGCTGAGGAGGTGGGGAAATACTGCGCAGACATCCTAGGTAAGGAGGTTGCAGAGCTGTTGCCACAGGTGATAGGGAACAGCTTGGAGCTCTTAGAGGATGGCATGACCAAGGAATGTTTGAATTGAGTGTACACGGTATTCGGTTCAAAATCACTGCTGCTCACATCACACACGAATATGAACGGTGCCTACAAAGATACATTTTGAACATCCCCTCCCCGGTCCATGGGTGAAATAGGAAGGATACCGACGCGAGCTGGGAATGCAACAGGCCAAATAATATAGCAATATGCTTTTCCTTACTGCTGAACAAAAAAAAAAATTCAACCATACATGCCATTAATTCACATATGGGGAACTTGTGAGATCACGGCAATATATTTGACTGCAGATTACTTTGCAGTGGTAAGCAACAAAGTGATACCAACCATCAAGATATTTTTGGATCCACAAACTTCCTCCCTTGGGTCCCCAGACCTAATGGGGACCCCAGATGAGAGCGTTGATGCTCCGCAGTGGTTAGCTAGGATGAACAGCTTATTTGCAGTGACCAGGCGCGGATCGATCTTCTGCAAATGATCTTGCTAGGAAAGGTTTCGATGCCGGGAGGTCTTTTTGGGGATTTGCCCTGCTTTTCGAAATTAGGCCTAGTATTGCGCATATCCTACATTTCTTTCGCCGTCTTTGCTAGCAATTTGCACACAACAGCAGTCAACCCCAACTGCTTCCATGTCTGATAATCCAGAGTTAACGACCCATTAAATATCGGACACGGAAAAGAGTTACCATCATTCTCATATCTCGGGCAATTTTGACGGTGATTATACGGAAAACCTCTTTGGGAACCCCTTAGACATCGGCGTTGTTTAGCGACAAGTTCAAGCAAGTATTGAAATTTGCAATGAATTGATACGTCTATCAAACTCCTTTTCGGCCATATTCAGGCGAACACCTACACGCTCCGAGCTCAGTCATCTTTCAAGGATCGACTTGTGTCCGAAATTGTTCCTAAATATCAATCACGACGTGTCATGTCGCGCGACGTTGGCAAAGTCCTAGAGGAAAAGACCTAGGAGTCATCCCAGGCTAGCCGAGAGCGCGCATTTAAGCGGCTACAAAAAATGATGAAATAAATGCTGATATCTTCCACAATGCCATGTCTTTCCCGAGTAGGCCAAGCAATTCTTTAACGAAATTATGAAGGCTGTGTTGCAAGAGGGAGAGTTAATCCCAGAAAATCCAGCGGCTCCTGCCCAATAGCGTCTAAAAACACACCAATTCCCAGCAGGAACCAAAATTGTGATCAGCAGTGATACTAGTAATGGTAGTGAGGATGGCAGTGAGGATAACTCTGAGGATGCTGGCCAAAAAGTGACTGCAGACGCTGAAATTATGTTGGATATGATCGGTGCCCCTAATGTGATTGGTCCCTTGGACGATTAAGATGGCAACGGTCAGATAAAGATATCAATATCATCAGGTCTTACACCTTAGAAGACGCATTTCAAGATGCATCACTGAGGAATATGGACCGGTCAATTCTAATACATCTGCCATGGACAGTGACTTGATGCTATCAAGTGTCGGCAACTGAATGGGAGATGTTGAAAAGCCGACAGTATATAGAACAAAGGGCAATCCATAACGAAGCCAATACATCTGCAAACAAGCTAGTTGCATTGCCATCGCGTCCAAATAGTCATCCATCGTGTTTACTCAATATCCAGCAGCGATTCGTGATGACACTCGCAACAGCGGTTGAATAGTGCATTCAATCATTGGAGTCCTCGTAATATTCGTTGTGATGGGGACGAGTCGTGTTCGGACAGATCCTATCCGGACTCTTAGGGCAGATTCGAGAAGCCGTATTAGAACCTACCACTATACAGCGAGGCTGCAGTGGCGATTCATTTTCTTTCAAGCTAAGAACCTGCGATCCCCTGTGTGGGAGTTTCCAAACTGGCATGCTTTGCATACTACAAGTTTCTTGCAAGCCATTCAGCGCGCCGGGCACCGGTTCCCTATCAAGGGAACTAAGCTTGGGTGTCATCATTCCGCGATGTGGTCAGATTTCCTATTTCGGTGGATGAGTACATGAAGCACCGGGAATATATGGACATGAACATATGATTCTATGGGTATATAGCATGACAAACGCAAATATTTGCACCAACATAAACCAGAATATAAAAACGAATGAAAAAAAATCAAAGACAACCTCATCTATCCTTCTCATCATCCCCTTCCACCTCAGCCGGCCACAACAACTCCCTATTCCAAACCCCCCAAACTGTCCCAGCACCAACAATCAACCACACAGCAACCTGCAAAACCGTCATCACGCTCGTAACCCACAATATCCCCTCCGATTGCAAAGCCTCCCCGATATCAATTGTCGCCAACGTAAATCCCGTATTTGGGAACACCATACTCCACCACGCCATCGACATCCCCAACTCCCCTTTCCCCTTGCCTTTAACCACCCGACACGAAGCGATGGTGCTGATTGCTGCGATGCAGAAGAAAAAGAACGACATCATCCACATGAAGACCGCGGAGAGAGTTGCTATTACCAGTGCGATGTCTGCTGCGGATACCGAGGTTGGCGAGGAGGAGGATGTATCTGCGACAGAGATGATGTAGCGCTGGGGCCATTTTTCCACGGCGACTTGGGCCATGCCGATTAGGGCGACTGCTGTGAAGCTCCAGGGGCCGACGGCGATGAACATTTCTGGTCGCTCAAGGGCCTTGGGGAGGCCATCTTTGTTTGCACGGAAGACGTACTCGGCGTATACGAGGAGCGACATGAGGAAGCCGAAGCCCTGCAGGGTTGTTCCGCCGATGAGCATCGGTTTAGCGTGGTGCACAGGTTGGTTGGACGTGAGTACCGATGCCATGGTTCCTGACAGCATTGCGGGAAAGGAAGGTAGAAGTCGTAGAAGCGCGAAAGTTTGCTGACTGGCCATGCACGAATGGTAAAGATACCAGTTGTGGAAAATTGCGACGAGTGTCGCGATAGCGACGTACAGCCAGAAGAGCACGCGCAGTGCAACCAGTAACCACGGACCGCAGGAGGATGTGCCGTATGATGAAATACCCATTATAATAGTTGCAATTGCCAGCACACAAGTCGGGAAGAAATGTGTTTCCTGCGGGCTCTGGAATGATTCTTTCAACGTGGACGATTTGCTAATGAACCGAATACCCATTGCGATGCTTATCGATGAAAACACGACTAGGTTTAGGATAAACACAATCTTTCCGATAATATTAAGGCCCGTGAATTGATGCGGTGTTTGGTTCAGAAGGAGTGCAATGCCTCCGGTACTCATAGAGATGGCATACCAGCCCCAAGAGACCTGGCGAATGCGCTGTCCAATAGATACACGGCCGGTCATGGTGGGATCCTTGAGGCTTCAAGGTCGATATGGGAGCAGCAGACTATGTACAACTGGTCCTTTTTATTCATGATGGCTGTTAGTTGTGCACCGGATAATTTTGTGTCGCAACTTGTTCTGCTCGGTATCCACTTGTTTTGATATGACGACACATGATGTCAAGACACGAGAAACCTCGTGCGCTTTGTATACAGCAGTTACAAAATATTACAGGGCATAAAAAGCAGGCACAAGGCAACCTGGCTGTAAGGTAATAGAACAAGACAAAAAAAAGTTTTCATGGATGGACGGATACTAGGGCTGAGATCTTATGACGTCATATCGATCGGATCGGCTGTTTATATACAAGAGTACATTGAATAAATACAACAGAGTGCGGTTACTTCCCATATGCCAACTCTCCCAAGTCCTTACCAACTTGCTTCGTCGCCTTCATAGCTTTCTCACTCCATGGCGCCATTTGCAAGAATCCATGTGGGAGCGTATCAAAATGATGCCAGACAACCTGGTTACCCGCCTCATCCAACTTGGACGCATACTCCACCCCAACATCGCGCAGCGGATCAAATCCATTAGTGTATACCGCTGCCGCCGGTAGATCCCGTAATGACGAGATTGGCTGCATCCCAGGCGAGATATATCGATGCGACGGTGGCGTTCCACGGGGAAGATAGTGATCCGCAAAAGAAAAGATGCCATTACACTCCAGGTAGATCCCCGAGTTATTTTCCGACGCAGCAGGAGTGTCGAATGGGATTCGCGCTTCTGGGTAGAGCAGGATCTGCGCGCGCATGGGTTGCGCTCTGCCGCCTTTCCCGTCTTTAACGCGCAAGGCGAGCGCAGCGGTCATGTTTCCTCCGGCACTATCGCCTCCGCCGCAGACTAGTTGGGGATTAACTCCTCGTTCCGCACCACCTTTACCCTGAACCCATTCTAGTACCGCGAGGTATTCATCTAGCTGTGTCGGGAATTGCCATTCGGGGGCTAATCGGTACTCGACAGCGTAGACCTGCGCGCCGCTCTCTTCCGCCAGTATCCGAAGACCATTCTCAAACTCATCCACCGATCCGACTGTGTAGCCTCCACCGTGGAAGTAGATTAATGCAGCGGCATCCCGGGACTGTTTCTGTTCCTCGCCGCTCCTGGGATAAAACACGCGAATTGGGATCGTTCCGTGAGGGCCGCGGATTGCCGTAAACTCGACGTGGTCAATTGAGGCCTGGAGGATTGGGGGATGATTGTGGAAGGCGAATACTTGGGTGTGGTGTTTGCGCTCGGCGAGGAAGTCGGTGCCTCCTAGTTGGAGGGAGGAGTTTTGGGTGAGGAATGTTTGGATTTGGGGGTCTAGGGCTGTTCTGCTGCCCGTTTTTGGAATGAGGTTTGGGGACATGGTACAATTCTCTGTAATTAATCAATTGGGCCTTAGTATATATAGATGAGATACGGCTCAGCCTTGTAAATAGCTGGCTTTATATAACCACCGTATATCTGACATCATACCCTATCACGACGGATACGGAGTGCCTGTGACGTTAACCATAGAATCAGTAGACAGTACATTCACAGACGACATGAATTGAGGATGGTAAACACCTGATTTCATGCAATAGAATATCTCTTACCCTGCCCTCTTCCTGGCTCCAACATCAAGAATCTCACTGCGAAGACAAATGCACCCTGGATGATTCATGATAGCAACAAATATAGTAAACCAGGTGCTCTACCTGAAGCCTGTCATTGGCTTCTGACTTATACATATTTCGTTTGGATTTTGTCCTCCAATCCTATGGGGTTGCAATCGACCTATCCTTGAAAACGAAGTCCTTATAGGGGCACGCCTATTGGCGACTGATTCTTTAAGCCTTTTCAGCACCTGTCAAGTATCCTGATATTCGGATACAATGTGTTATATCCTTTGGTAGTTGGGAAGAAGGTTCGAAAAGAATCATCGATCAAAGCAACCAAAGACCCTTTCCGGATACCGCAGCTGTCCGGTTTGGCTTTCGAACAGAAGTCCGAGTGACTCGAAACAAACTTCTCTGTTATCGAATCCAAGTCGCACAGCAAGCAAGGCATACTGCACATGCTTGCCTGGACTTCCCTATCTCCCACATACTTTATTGTTGGTCCGTCTTGGATGCTATTCCCACAGTGCGCCTTTACAACAGCAACTAAGGATCGTTCGTCCGACGCCGAAGCCCTTCCCAGTATACAATAAAATCGAATAACTACGCACATATCAGTCTTCCCTTTCCAAAAAAGAAATCTCACTTTAACCTGGGAGTTGCTTGAGAGCGGAGAATTGCTTACAGACAGCGGGTTTCTGCGCATTCATCACGCAAACGACATATATTCGTTCCTCCGCAGAACGCATTGAAGGCGAAGATTCCTCGCACAAATTTGAGGAGCCAACAAGATCTAACAGAGGAAGAAAAGTCGACTTTTTCCTTTCGCCAGAGCGAGCAGTCAGAGTGTCTCGTACGCTAAGTGATACCCTCGATTGACGCCTAGTAGGTCAGAGTTTGAGTATGTTTGCTGCAAAAATGACACTTTCTTGACCTATTTGACGAGTCTATCCAAAGGGAAACCCCTCATAAGGCATGCCTATTGCGAATCCCTCAATTTCAGGAAAGAAGCATTGGATGACCACATAATACCGAATACCAGGCCTTTCAGCGTCAGGAACCAAGACGTCTCTACATCTAAAAAGCCTTTCTTTGAGGAATACCCAGACAGGTTCATCTCTATTATGACAATGAAGGAATTTTTTTTCGGATACTGCAGCTGCTTTCATGACTTGATGAGACCAAGGACCCCGGGACAAACCTTGTAATCCTGGAAGTAAAGTCACTTTAATGGGTCACCAAGGGTCACTTTGATCCTGTATCATTCAATGGCATCCTGATGTTCGTCCCAATATGAGAAATGCAATCTAAATTCAAGCAGATATTATTCGGATATATCAAAGCAAAAAAATTTATGAGTTCGCAAACCAGGAAACCCACGTTGCAAGACTTTCACTGATTGTGCTTGCAGCACTGCTACCGATATTTCGTTGAAGTGATTCACCACTGCAACTATGCAATTTGCAGAAAGACTAATACAAGATTACGACCCAACTTACTAGGCCTCTCCATATGATCGGCCTTTAGTATACGGCCTTCAGAGGCTGTCATGAAAGTCAAGATCCGAAGCATGCCTAGGCCACTGTATAAAAGTCTCAACGACCTAAAAAGAATGGCATGCCTCTCTTGGTCAATTTCTATGAAGCACCATCCTTTAATAATAGCATTTTGCGTGCATTCTATAGCAAACATGAGTCCTCGCAGTATTCCTACACCTGGAGTGACTGGGCTAGCTCTCACAAATGCGTGAATCGAGTCATTATGCATTTCGAAGCCACAAGGTTAAGCGACCAGACAAATGGACATTGATAGCTTGAGTTTACATGTCTCTGGAAGGACATATTCCATGCTGAAAGGATAACCACGCTTCCTTCCTGTCCACTCTCAGAAACCATAGCAAAAAGCAAGTCCGAGTGCATTGAAGACGAACATCATTGTATTGCTTCCTCTCCCAGAATTTTATGACTTGGGAATTGAGACTGTCCTGTTATACTTTGGGTTTGCCGGGCTAGATGGCGGCCTCAATATAGTTCTCTTTACTCATAATGATCTCTGGGTTATTCAAAGTGCTGTCAGACGGCATGACGATTATCATGGTGCATTTCCTGTCGTCGATTGTTTCCAGGCACGCTTTGGTCGACAAATTGGGTTCTCGTGTAGAAACCATCAAAAGCATAGACGAGAAGATAGTGGTTTGAGTGAGTTGCTGCAAGGATGTGTCGTCTTTAGCCGGTCCAGAATGCCAAAGCAAAGTAGACGAACTATGGCCCATATGGTCCGTCTCAGGAGTGCCTCAAGAATAGACAAGAATGGGTGATGTGAATCTCTCTCCTCTAGGAACCGAGACATTCAACTACGTTGAATATTCAAGCGGCAATTTAATATGACAAGGTTGGATAGGCCTAAAAATGGACCCATGATGATTGCAAAATTCACGACGGAGGTGAGATTGGACAAAAACATGGTAAGATTCGACAAGCGTGGAGTTTACTCTACGAGATAACCCTCCCAAGATCATAATGCGGAGCCCCTCTTGATTGAGAACCCTTGAAGGTATCGATATAATATGCGGCACTACTTGTACTGCCTATTCTATCTGCCAACCACGGAGATCACCTCGGTAAATTTTGCTGCAGTCAGCAGTTGTTTCTACTGACATTTTCAGAGCCGGCGATATTGTCTGGGTCCTGAGGTGGATGCTCTAAAGTTCTCTTCAAGGTGCGGTTGACGACTCATCCTGAAGAGATACGATTGCGCGGGCGACTGACATATCCAGTGTAGGGAGAGCCAGGTTCGGGTGAGGGGGTTCGGATCATGATATATTAAAGTAATTCCTTTTCTCTATCTTAATCTTGGATATGACAATAGAGCTGATATGAAAGAAATACTTAGTAAACTATGGACAGACAAGTAATAGAAACACAAGGCTAGTAACGCGCTGCACGTCGGATCTAAACTAAGTACCAGGGCCACCAAGCAAGGCGAATCTGCGGACAATGCTGGGACCAATCTCGTCGTACTCTGCCTTGGTGTGGCAGTAACTCCGGAACTCAGGAGTCTGACCCAGCAAGCTACCTCCGAACCAGGGACCGTGCCTCTGCCGCTTGTGCGTCACGACGGCCACATCCAAGCCACCACTCCGGGCTCCTCCACTACGTGCCTCCGAAGCGCGGAGGCGAGCATCCACCAAGTGGCGGATATCACGCTGTAAACGCCGGCCAAAGTCCTTGTATAGGGTTGATCCTCCGGAAAGAACAATGTTCTTGTAGAGACCTCTCCGAACATCAATCGGGGAGGATTGGATAACGCCGTCGACGACGGTGGGCAGGGGGGTCAGGAAGTCGGACGAGTAGATTTCAGGGTTGAAGAAGATTTCGGGTGCCAGGAAGCGTTCGTACCCAATGTCGATGTTGACCGATCGGCCGTTGGGGGAGGTGACGGTGTGCTGCAGGAAGCGGTCGGGCTCGCGGTCGTAGCGGGCAAATTCCTTGACAATGTCGGGGCTCACATAGCAATATTCCTCCTTGACCTTCTCTGCGGTCTTCAAGCTGCTGTCGGGCTCGCCACGGTCACGAAGCAAGCTCTGCACAAAGTAGGTGATGTCTCGACCAGCAACGGGTATACTCTTAATGGAAGAACCGATGACGTAGCCTTCTGCGACGGGGATAACATGGGTCACACCATCACCCGAGTCGATCACAGTTCCGGTCAAGGATCGGTCGGTCACTTTCGAGGACGTCCAGGATGCAGCCAGTGCAAGGACGGCCTGGACGGCGATATAGAGACCAGCGCAGTTGAACGACTCGAACATGATCTCGGCGGTGTTCTCACGGTTCTCGGGGGGATTCAGGGGCTATCACCACTACTGTCAGCTATGCCTTCAACTCACAAGTCGTACTTTCAAATATAGAGGCCGATGAAATAAACAGCAGTATGGTGAGGGAATATCGTACCGGCTCAGTAAGAAGGAAGTAGTGGTCCTCGGGCTCAACCCGGAGATACTTGAAGATCGACTTGGACCAGAACCGTTCCATCGAGTCCCAATTCTCAATCTGACCATGACGAATAGGATACTTGAGGTCGTATCCAGGGCCGTTCGCAGCAGCCAGAGCTTCATCTCCAATAGAGTAATCCAAGTCCTCCGCACCACGCTTCACTGACAGGTTGGAGCTTGCCCCACCACCACCACCAGCCAGGAACGATGGCTTGTTCGAAACGGCGGGTCTGGAAGATCCTCCGGAGCCGGTCTTGTTCGCAATCGCGGTTGGGAAGACGAACGAAGGCGAGTCGTTACCGGCGAAACCTAGTCAACATACGTGGTCAGTTTGGAGCTCCCCGTAGCTTTCCCCCCGTATCGTTAAGGGTACGGAATTGCGATATCTTGATGGGACTTACCAAGCTTCGAGTATCCAGTACCGCTATATGGTGGGGAATGTCAGTCAATTCGAGTGCAATGAAAGGGAATCAGAATCGCAGCAAACAACGTACTTGTCCATGACAACGGCTGGGGTTTGGGACGCCATGGCGGATTAGGGACGAGGGTGTCGCTTCTTCTTCCGGGACCAGCGGTGAAGAGAAACCTATGCGATATAGATAGAGATGTAGTAGAATTAAATAAAAAGAGCAAAAGAGTAGGGAAGATACAAGAAGAGGAGAGTAGGAGTAGACAGTACTAGCGGGGACTCGCAGTCGGTATCGCTGGGGCGGTGCCAAGCCACGTCATGTGAGTTTCTCCCCGGACGGCACGAGATGCAGCTTCCGGTGGCTTCATACATGCCATTTTGGGAAATTCTGGCACATAATGGGGAACAGAACATAGAACTGCTATAGGACTATCTGTCAGCCAGAATTGACTCAGCAATGGTGGGCAACACTTGAGGGCAACTGCCTCTTTCTGTGCAGCCAAATTTTACACGTGAAATGAGGAAGGTGCTCCTCCAGTCTCTCCTTCACTCTTCAAGGAATTCACCTTTAAACTACTCTTTCTTTTCTAAATTCATTCTCTTTTTTTATCCTCTTCTCTACTTTCTCTCCCTAACCAGTCCTTCTGTATAATACCACCACCTAGAATCTGTACGCTCTTTTCAGATCTATTTCTATCTCTATTCTTCGTTCAGTTCTCGGGATTCTGTTCCTCTTCTCCGGCACCTCGTCCAGAGCCCCTGTGTATCCTTTTACCTCATTCCTTGTCTAGCCACCCCAGCCATAAGCCAATGTTGCCTATCCTGTCAAATTGAACAACAATCGACCTTTACTTCTCAACTCGAGACCTTCTGTGCTCGATTGTACCTTACAGCTACTTGACCCAAGACGATTACTCATCCACAGCAGTCGTCATGAGTCGACCACGCAAGAACGGTGATATCTCTGCCATCTTCGTCCACGCTGGAGCCGGTTACCACAGTCACCACAATGAGAGATCCCACCTGGAGGCCTGCGAGAAGTGAGTACTGTCCCTTCGTCACTTGCTTAAAGTTTCCTGACTGTTAGCAGTGCTGCAAAAGCAGCAATGGCCATGCTAAAGAACGGTGGTTCGGCTGTGGACGCGGTCGAACTCGCTATCATGCTATTGGAGGACTCGGAAATCACCAACGCGGGTTACGGCAGCAATCTTACCTTAGATGGAAAGGTCGAATGTGACGCAGCCATTATCGACCACGAGGGGAGAAGTGGTGCAGCTGGGGCAGTTTCTCGTGAGTATTGCCTCTTATCCTCAGTTTTTGGCCTTCGTCTCACTTTGGCAGACGTCAAAAATCCAATCTCCCTCGCGCGTGTTATTCTCGACGCCTCATCAAATCCGTTGTCCTTACACAGAGTACCTCCGAATTTTCTCGTTGGATCAGGAGCGACTGATTTCGCATATGAAAATCGACTGCCTGTTCTCCCCCATGACGCCCTCATCGCAGAAGGGGCAAAACAACGATGGAAACGCTGGAGCTGTGAACTAAGACATGCAGAGATGGTTGGAAAGAAGAAAGCTGGGTCACAACAGAATCAGAACAACCCTAATGATCGGCACATTCGTCATCCCCTACAATACAATCCGGGCCCATTGATCACTACGCCTTCGAGTATAGCAACTCCCGTGACCTCTAATCCAGATCAAGCAAACTTCCCGGGCCTTCCACCTGGTCCTATCCAAAGCCACATCCACAATCACGTTTCTAGCGAAGCCAGTAGCGCGCAAGTCCGCCAAACTATGGATATGGACGCCCCACCAGGCTCTCTCATTCCAGAGTTGCGCAGCGGGGATGACGCAGATGACGTCTCTGATACGGTAGGAGCCATAGCAGTCGACAGCTTTGGGAACATTGCTGCAGGGTCGTCTTCAGGTGGCATTGGCATGAAACATCCTGGTCGAGTTGGGCCTGCTGCACTATTAGGTATAGGTACCGCTGTGATCCCTGCAGACCCCAGTGATCCCGAGAAAGCACAGGTGGCTACCGTCACCTCAGGAACAGGCGAGCATATTGCGACAACTATGGCAGCGAACACCTGTGCATTGCGGATCTACTACAGTCAACGGAAGTGTCCGGATGGTCTGTTCGAGGAGGTCACTGAAGACGAGGCTCTGAAAGGATCGATAGCCACGGACTTCCTCGGTATTCCTCTTTTCTGGGTCCTGGCTGCTGGCGCATCATGACTGACGGTTGCAGGTCACCCCGGCGTGAAGCGCAGCCATTGCGAAGGAGCGATTGGTATTATGTCGGTTAAGAAGACTGTCGACGGGATTTACCTCTTCTTTGGCCATAACACTGAGTCTTTTGTAAGTCAGCCCCTTTTTTGATATGGTGCCATGGGACTGACCAGGAATAGGCCCTTGCTTCGATGAATAGCGAGGATAGAAAGCCCGTTTCGGTCATGTCACGCAATACGAAGGGGCACGGAAATGTCGCCCAGGGTGGTCGCGTTTGTCGACGGAAGAGGTAACTTCTCTACGATCACTTGTATAGCGATTATAGTACTGATCCGGCTGCCTCAGACACAAAGTTCCTGGTTCCATGGCAGGATCGAGTTCGTAGTGGTAAGTTTCTATTATATGCTTTTATTTCTAATCTTGGCTAATATGGATTCTATATATATAGATGTCTTGAACTACGTCTCGAATCCGTGTATCGTGTACAATCCTTCTCGAGGTGTTAAGCACCCGAAACAGTTGACATGGCAAGTTGTTGTTCGTGCGTGTTCCAAGACTTGGTCGGTCACGGTGATGTGGATATTTCTCGGGTGACATTCAGGGTACGACTTGGACACGACCAAAGGATTCTTAGGTGTTTCTGCTTTGATGAGTCAGACTCAAATCCCTGACAGAAGTTTGAATAGTATTCTTATCCGCAATACCCGTTCCAGTGTTCTTATCACCTGATATTCAGAAGAAAATAGAATACAATCGTGTCGGCAATTTGGTCAAGGACCGGGTGTGGGCGTGGGAGTTGGTGTAGCCGCTGTTCCGTTTGGACGAGCCTTCTTTTTTTTCTTCTTGCGAGCCACGACGGCCGGTTTTGCGCCGTAGTCTCCCAACTCAAGATGCGTGCCGCAGGTCAAACAGTCGCCATTTTCCGGAGGTTCGCAAAAGATGCTCAGACAGATCGAGCAAACGAAACCAACATCCACCACGCGTCGATGACAGAAACAAGCAGCCCGGAAATCCACATCAACACGCGTAGGCAGCACAAGATGTTTCCTCGACCTCTGATCCGGCAAAAACGCCATCATTAAATACTGCAGTAACCCCCTCGCTTCTGACAACGCCATATAAACCCCCTTCGTTGCATCCGACGCCTGCTGCAAAAACACCGCGTCCCCACTCAACTTGCACACATCAATCGGTATTCTCAACCTCTGACACGCAAATATCCCATTCATAATTGGAATATACTGGTGCGCGGAATCCGTCGAGCTGCTCACGCTCACAACTAGTATCCGCGACTGCAACTCCCCCTCAGGACCTGTCTCTTTGCTCCCACTGTAGCCCATTGTTGTTGCGTCGCCGGAGGCGCGCGAGGGGTCCCCTGTGCCCCCATGGGCTTCGGACCAGGCTATTGTGCGACGGTTTATGTGCGAGAGGGCGAGTGTTAGCGCGCCAGCCATCATTGTCGATGTCGTACTCGTGAGCGTAGAGGTAGGCGTTGACTCGAGGAGATGTCGCAGATTTCGGGTAACTTGTTCCTCAACGACACGAAAGGGTTCGTATTTGTTTACCTGGCCGTTTTTTGCTGGGCCATCATGCACATTATTCTGGTCCCGATCCATAGAAACATCCCCGTCCGTATCCGTACCATGATGTGTCTCTTTCGGATACAGCCAGGACGCTTGGTGACTATGCGATGCGACAACGGCGACCTCGTTGGCGTAGTTACATGCTAGATGCGCGTTTATGAAGACAAGGATGTTGGCGACGGCTTGGGAGAAGGGGAGGGAGGATTCGAGGAGGGACCAGGCGTGGGGGTTTGTATCGAGGATTATGGTTAGGAGGGAGGGGGCAGGATCTGCGTCGTTAGCATCCTTATTTGAAATAAGAGGTAGGAAGGAGGGAGGGGGTACCGTGGGTGCTGGTTTCGTAGTGCTCTGTTGCGTCTATGGGGTTCATGGTGGTTATGGTTATTGTCGAGGAACTGCGGTCAGTTGGTCACGGAACTAGACACTGGTATGGTTCTCGAGCTCCAGGGGGTTTAGGCTAGCATTTCATTATGGTAATATTGCGGCTTGTCCCTGGCAGTCCGTTAAGGATTTGCGTACTGGGACTGCGTACACAAGAAGCTGGAAAAACGGTTGTTGAATGAAGCTCTGATCTGCGGCGAAGCTCGATGACTCTCGATTGGGAAAGTGTCACGTGACTTTCTTCACGTCATGATCTTGGGGTCGATTAAGTCTTTGGTGAACAGGACCTCGTGAAGTTATCGCTAGTGAACTATAAGCTTTAGTTATGATGGATTAGAGGTGTTGTTTGGGGGTGTTCGTTCATTGTCGTAGATACCACGTCCAGATATATATTGAGTTTGCTCTTTCGCTTTTTCTACTGCAGATCAATGATTTCGGTTTTCAATGGCTGATTCGATTGAGCTCTGCGCCTAACGCCGTGACCTGTCTAACTATTAGAATTCTAACATGAATTCTCGATGCAAAAGCTCCATCTTCTCCACGCGCCAACATACTTCCCAACCATCTCGATCTCAAGAGCTCCCATTGTTTGCAGGCGCGAAGACCATTCCTGAGCCCTCTCAGTGTCCATAATAACGCCTCCACATGCCATCCGAATAAGGTGATCGTTCAGGAAATCCTTAACGTACCGTGCAGGGCTCTTCTTCTCATCTGTTTTCTGCAGCATGCACTCCAACCACTGGTCAAAAGGGATGATTTGCTGGTGCAGGATTCACGTTTTGCCTGCGAACATGGTGATCATCTCTGGCCAGAACTGGCGAGTTGAATTTCTATAGTGATAAATAGGGTGGGCAGGCTCTTGAATGAAGAGGAACTCGGAGAGGGTTGCTGCTACGTTGTTGATGGGGCACCAGGGGAGTTCCTGCGGCGTTTAGCATTCATGCATCACTAGGGAAAGCAGGAGACATACCTCCTGATAGTAGACAATTGCATAGCATTTTGGATATGCAGCCTCAACTAGATACAGGTAAGATAAGAAAATCTGCAAGTCTCCCAAATCGGCTACACCTTCTGCATGATACCTGGATGAATACCCTCCAATATCCCAGCAATTTCTCTCCAAAGCTTCTTCTGCGCCTGCTTACCCTCCGAGCTGTGCACAAAGTCCGACAAGGCTTCATCCGAAACCCGACCATCGGTCATGTACATCCCATGACTATCACGCCCAGCACTAGCCCCGGCTACCAAAGTACGACTCCCGACCTCTGTGGAACGAGCAACGAGCCGCTTAAACATCCAGAACCCCCAGCCAATCTCGCGCGCCAGCTTCGAGTGGCACAGTCCGGGGTTTACTATGTTAATGATAACCCCGGAGCCCGACATCCGGACAACCATCTCCCGCAGGAGAAGGATTTCCATTAGTTTCGAGGTTGAGTATCGATTCTCCATGTCCGCATTTTCCATGTCCTTGAGGGCTTGGAACGTGTTGCTGGACTTCCACTCGGGAAACGGGGTCCAGGCGTGAGTCTCGCTCACGACGACTGTGTGTCGCGGTGTGCTCTCCGGGTAGTGCTTGGCTGTCTCGCGTAGCTTCGGGAGAATAAGCACAGCCAACAGCATAGTACTAATCACATTAATGGTAATAGTCCGCTCATGGCCTTCAGCGACTTTGAAGCTCGGCGTCGCGATAGCAGCATTGGCCACGACACAGTCAACTCGCGGCAACCGGGCGACGCGGTCCGCGAAATTCTGCACGGAAGCAAAGGATGCAAGATCCAAGTGCCAAACCTGACACACGCCAGGTCGGCCCGTACTTTGCTCAATTGATCGCTTCGCTGCTTCTCCGGCGTCTAGGTTCCGGACTGCGAGGATTACCTGGACCGCTTGGAGTCGGACGATGTGCCGTGCGGCTTCGAGGCCGAGACCAACGTTGGATCCGGTGATGATGACTCTTTGGCCGGCAAACGATTGGGTTGGATACTCGGGTTTTATGAAGAATTGTGAATAGAAGAAACCCATTGTGGCTGGAGGTTGGTGTAAAGATTTGGGATTGTGCTGACGTGATGATTACAAATGAAAAAAGGCTTCGAGACAGAGACCATTATGCAATGAAGAAGCGCAAGTTATAGGCGTCGCGTAACCCGTTCATTGTGCAAAATGCATGCACATCTCGGCCTCTAGGCGACGAAGCTGGCGGAGACCAAGTTGGTGCATATGTTTATCCCCGGTGTTGATTAAAGATGAAAGCCGGGACATCCGGAAATTAAGTTAGGGTTCCGAACACACGTTTTATGCTGAACTAAATAACATTAGATCTACCATCTATAGATCTACATTGAAACAGTATCATGCAGTGGACAATGAGCACGTTGATTCAAGTTATTTAGTAGACCCTGTGTATCCCTGGGTCTGTGTATCTGTAGTTTATCCATAATGAGAAACTCCGTAAACAGGGTAAATACAGGCAGTCAAGGCACCCAATACGTAGGTATCCTCACACAGTTCCACTACTCTCAACATAATCATCTTCATTCGGTCTCCCCACGGCCTTCATCAAGAACGAAACGAATAACCCAACAAGGATCCAAACCCAGCCGCCCCTAGCCAAAGCCCAAGTGCATCATGTCACGCTACAGCACCACGATGAGCACAATGCACGCCCAGCGCGAGATAAGACGTCAGCGTAAGACCCGTAGTCGCATATGCTAGCTAGTGCGGAAACAGCGGCTTCGGTCCCTTGTCTGATAAAAATGACCTAGGAAACCGCAAAGTCCTGCGCGATGAACGGCGGGAACAGCACCGAGAAGCAGAACAAAGCAATGTCACTAAGCGTTTGCGTGAAAACTAGATTGCAATCGAGTCAACTATCCTTTGTCGTGTACATCCGTGGACGGACGGACAAGGAGCTAATTAGTGACCAGCCGAATCTGAATGTGAGTTGATGGGACTTTATTAGTGGCTAGGATATGATGCTGCCTCTGTTTGGCAAGATGTTGTGGTATATGTAGGTGAAGAAGTCTTCTTGATGTGTTAGGTCATCTACATTCCACATAATTTACTGCATTTTCCGATAAAAATACCATCATACGAGAAATGGTTACCAAGTTTGAATTTCCCTATGAACCGCATCTAGAACATTGGAATTTATTGTGTTTGTCCGCGAAAATCTAATCTTCTCGCTTTTGCAAGCAGTCAAGTACCAGCAGGCACGCGCCACGATGCAGCACCCCTCAATCTCCCGAAATAGTCACGCCGTATGCCTAGAACATGTCTTCTGCATGTCTAATATACAGCATACCACTTCTCCAAGCTTCGGGGCCGCGGATATAAACGAATAAAGAAACGGACTTTAGTCGCCGCCCGATGGTACCCGGACTTAAACGCCCTGTTATCTCCGGACTAGGGTTGCGAGCCTTTGGTATATGATGGAGGCTCTTCGCCCTTGTATACAACTTATCGCATCCAGGTTAGACTGATACTACAAATTAAGGCTCACTTTCTTGTCTTCAGTATTATCCGCCCATTTCCAACAAACCAGCAACATGACTATCCTTCTCATTGGTGGTACTGGCAAGACCGCCGTCCGTCTTGCACGCTTTCTTCAGAACAATAATCACCAGTTCCTCTTGGCCTCTCGCCGAGGCCAGTCAGCCGCGCCTGCTGGTATGCCGGCTGTCCGGTTTGACTGGATGGACAAGGCGTCGTGGAAGGAGGCGTTTAAGTATCGCTCTGCGGCTGGGGAGGATGTCAGGGCAATCTATCTGATGGAGCCGCTGGTGGCAGAGCCCTGGAAGCCTATGAATGAGTTTATCGACTACGCGCGTCAGGAACAGGGTGTTGGTCGGTTTGTCCTTGTGGCGGGAACTTCGTCTCAACCTGGAAAGCCGGGCATGGGGATGGTTTGGCAGCACTTCATGGACACGGGGGTTGATTACGCAGTTCTCCGGCCTAGTTGGTTTATGGGTATGCATATTCCTTTCTCCCAGGGCGTACACAAAACTAACCGCATAACAGAAAACCTCTCCGAAGAAGCCCCCTCCGGCCTGATCAAAGACCTGAGTAGGATCTTCACAGCCTGCGGCGAGGGCAAAATCCCCTTCGTCAGCGCCACGGACATTGCAGCTGTGGCCTACAGGGCCCTGACAGACGCCAAACCCCACAACTGCGACCACCGGATCTTGGGCCCCGAGCTTTTAACCTATGACGGGATTGCGCAAAAGCTTAGCATAGCACTCGGCCGGGAGATCCAGCATGTCAGTCTCTCCGGGGAGGATCGCTATCAAAGTCTCGTGACTGCTGGGGTGTCGGCGTATTACGCGCGACTACTCACCAACCTTGAAGCGGCTGCCGCGATGGGATTCGAGGCTCATCTGAACGATGAGGTGGAGAAGGTAACGGGTCGACCTCCAAAGACCTTCGATGTCTTTGCGCAGGAGAACCGGGCTCACTGGATTTGAGCCCTATATACGGGTTGGTAAATCCTGTGGAGAGGAATATGCAGGGATTCCTTGTCTAGTTTGTTCCCGGATGGATTGGCTTTCCATATAGAGGGAGTTTTCCTCGGGCATTTTCATACTGCAGTCGTTGACAGCATAGCAAGATGTAGATCAAGGGGGCCGTGGGAAGGTAATTTAGAGATACTTGAAAGGGAAGGGAGACTTTGTCTATCGTCAGTCTGCGCTATAGGCGAAGTTGTTCGCTGATTTTTTGAGGGAATAGGGTCGCCGTGTATACATATGCATAGAATACATCTAACCACCCAAATGTTTGCTAGATAGACTCCTTACAAGTATAACCTTCTCGCCTTCCTCTTGATGCTCCGCCGAAACATGCATTTAAATGACATTCTCGCTCAAAAGCTAGTCTAGCGTTCGACTTTCCAACAAGATGATGAGAGAGTGAAGAAAAAAAAAAAAAAAAAAAAAGAAGAGAAGTAGCAGTGAAGGTGATGATTATGACAAAGAGGATGGCGACGAATATGACGAGAATGACGTGGAGGAGGAAAAAGAAGAGGAGAAAGAGGAGGAAGAACAAAAGGGATGCACCGCGCCCCGTAATGAAACCAATCTCTATAACCTCATGCAATGCTTTTATCACTTCGAAATAGAGGCGTACCGAATCCTCGAAGGTCACCAGGAAAAGACATCACCTATTACCTGGCATACATCACCATTTCAAGCTCAAATTCAATGCAAGAAGCATCACTGATCGAGCACATTTACTTATCCGTAACCATATTGCAGAACATCAACGGTTCCCACTTGACTGGTCTTCCTCAGCCTTCCCCTAGAGACACTTGACAATTTATATGTGAAGATGCCGTTCAGATCACAACCTCTTTTACAACCGGGGAATCCTAAATAAGGATGTCAAAACAAGAAGCTTTATTGTGCGCAGAGAGTTGGAAGGAAACCTCAAGGTCTTCATCTTTGATTTTGCATTGTATCATTGGAATGTAAGAGTGACAATGACTGGAGGAAAGGCAAAGCATACGAAGACGAAGAGGGTGCGGTATGTTTTGTTATGCAGAACTATTTACAAGAAGGTTTTTTTATCATCGGTCCGCTCTCTATGAAAAGTTGGACGAGGATTACATGATGGGCGACAGAGAATGAGGCCCTATGATGAAGATTGCGGGTTTGAAATGTCTCTGAAGCCCAATTCTCTTTCTAAGAAGTAAAATCCAACATAACACTTCCTCCAGTACACTAGGCCCGAGCCTGTCTCTGTACAATTTTCGCAATAACCGCCATGACCATCGCAATGACCCCAGCCAAAACGAAGGCAAACACAGGGTACAGACCTGTCATCGCCATACTCGTCAAGCCAGCGAATATTCCACCGGCAGGAGTAAACGCACCGAAAGCAACGGATTGAAAAGCAGCGGCGGCGGATCCTATGAATGGTGGCTCATAGTTAGCCACTTGCAACTTAACACTGAGAAGCAGGGAGAAACAAACCAGCAGCAATCCCAGAAACTCCGAATCCAAGACCAAAAAGGATTCCCAGAGCAACGGCGAAGGTAATAACTCCTATGACTTCTGCTTGCTATCAATATCTTATATGCTATAAAGGGACGAGTAATTTTATGCGTACCAGGACGCGAGAGGAATTTCAATGCTTTCTTCACCAGATCTGCAAAATTCTTCTTGAGCCAGTTGAAACCAGAGAGTGTACGACGACAAAGTGAGGACGTTCTGCGCCAGAGTCCTTTGGCCAGGCTTCGGCCCGTGAAGAAGAGGTTTGAAAAGACCATGTTGGTTATGGCTTCGGGAGCGAGGAGCGTGGTAAGGAAGAGCCTTGAGAAGAGCTTGACAGAGGAAAGGATAGACAATATGTGGGAGAGCGATGTTTGCATGTATATTGACAGGATCGTAGGGCACGAGGGCTCAACCCTTGACAAAGAAGCAAACAATGCATACGATGCAAAAGAGGACAACGGTTTACGGGACGCAGCCAGAAGTCCCGAAGAGGAATAAGGAGGAATTGCGAAATCATCACGATTCAAAAGAGTTCACTATACACGTCTATCCCGGAATCCATGCCCTTTTTCATAACCGTAACGCCGTCCAATAACCAAAATAATAATTGCTTTTCTTCAAATTTCAAACATCCTTGTTAATCTGAGCCCTATTCAAAATAGCAACACCTTCAACATGTCCCGTCTGTGGGAAGAAATCGAATCCCCGAATACTCTCAATATCATACCGGATATTCAAGTTCGCATCTCCATTAACCATGACAGCAACGTCACGTGCCTGCGTGTGCACATTGCAACTAACGTAAACGACACGACGGGGTCCAAATTGTAGAAGTTGCTTGAGGAAATCCTCGCTACATCCTTTCCGCGGAGGATCTATGACGAGGAGAGTTTGGTCGGGTGGGTAGGGCACGTCCTTGAAGAGGGTGGCTGCGTCGTTGGCGGCGAAGCCGGTGTTGGGAAGGTTGTTGTCACGGGCGTTGTCGCGGGCAGAGGCAATGGAGTGGGGATCGACGTCAACACCGAGACTCGACTTGAATAATGGGGAGAGGGTGATGGTGAAGAGACCAGAGCCGGAGTAAGCGTCCAGGAGGTATTTGATGGGCTTGGGGTCTTGGTCGTTGCTGGGAGGGAGGGCGTGTTGGCGGATGTATTCGGTAAAGCCGGAAAGGATAGAGTTGTTGTTCTGGAAGAAGGCACCGGCCTTGTTGGTGAAGATGTAGTCGTCGATGTACTCGATCGAGGTGGCGTTGTGGTCTGTAATGCAGCGCTTCTCTTGAATGTAGTTCTCTTTTCCGACGCGGATGACGTCCCCAGACTCTGCAGTGCGGCCCTTTGCGTCGAGCTGGGCTTCAACGTACTCCTCCACCGGTGCGTTATCAGCGCGGTCTTTGGGGATTCGAGTAGTGGATTCGCGCATCAAGAGTGTAGCACCCTTGGTGTATTTCTGGATATTGTCCGCCACGCGCTTGCGTTCCGTCTTAAGGCCACGTCGAACAATATCGGTACCCAGCGGGCAATCCTCGATATCCATGTCCATTTTTCTGTTCTTGAACGTATATCCAATGGGTGGAACCTCCACTGGCTCTGCTTGGTCACGGGGAGCCCTCCTCCTTCTTCCGCCACCGGGAGCCAGGAAATGCGGCGTCAACTTTGTACGGTACCCATACTGCAAAGGAGAACCGAACGTCTCGTCAACAGCTGGAATCATTTCCGGGATCAACCCCGAGAAATTGGCGTAGGCCTTCTCCACGATGCGCTTCTTATGGGCCAATTGGTCATCGTAAGACAGCATCTGCAACTGACACCCTGAACACTGACCAAAGTATTTACATCCAATCCCTGCATCGTTTCGCTGCGGTCCAGGGCTCAGCACCTTGACGAAGTCCGTCATGCTATAGTTCAAAGGTGGATGATGCCGCACAACCTTCACCAAAGCCTTATCTCCCGGCACAGTGAACGGAACCACATAGACATGTCTCCCGTCTTGCGACAAGCCCAAACCATCACCCGTTGATGACAACTCGGAGATATCCACTTCGATCTCGCTAAACCGTTCTGGGAGCACAACTTGCTCGGGCTGGGTCTCGCCGTTGGCTTCTTGCTGATTCTGGCGGATCAACCGGTCGATGTCAATCTGCATAACATCGTCGAATCCATTAGGCTTGCCGCTGCCCTCATCCTTGGCCTTTCTCCGACGCTTGGCATCGCCGTTGGCCGGTCTGGGAGTGTTGTTCTGCTGCATTATAGCGGGAGGCACTGGCGCATCGCGAATTGGACGATTAGGGAAAAAGAAACGGTTTTTCGAAGAGGCGAAACGGACGCAGTGTCGCGAAACCAGAGACCAATTTTGCAGGCGGAGCGATCGCGAGCCAAACATGTAGCTCTGTCTGTATTATTGGGATGTTTTGTCTGGAGAAAAATCGCGGACAAAATGTAAAACAAAAAAGACGAGCGGGGATTGGCCGACGGGGCGGAAGTGAGAATTTCTCCCTTCCGCTCGATCTTCACCTCCCGCCAACTGCATCTCTCTTCTATTATTACCACTTTAAGTCCTACCTATACAATTCTATTCTCGGCCTCTGCTGGCCAGGGACCTCCTTCCGGTAATTATGAGTCTCTCTCGCCCGGCCAGATGTCTATTCTGCAGCTTTTCTCGCGGAGCCTCCGCAGTAGGCCCTCGTGTGCTTCGTCGCCAATTCCACCCCACGCCGACATACCTGAACGACCGCAAGCCAGGCCTCCCCAATGCTAAGCCGGAAGACATAAAAACCCCCGAAGAAATTCAACGGGATCAGAAGTCAAACACACCGCAACAGCAAGCACCCAAGCAGACGGCTGCCAGTGAAGCCGGCGCGGTGACAATTGACCCCAATGTCCAGCCGGAGGAGGAAAAGAAAACACTCGAGCAGATTGTACGGACCCTGAAACCAGAGAATTTCCAGCCTTACACAGCAGAGCAAAAGGCACATCTGGCAAAGGTGTACACACCTGAGCAGATCGCTGCCATTGAGGCTGGCGAGGCATCCATCGACCCCAGCGACATGGCAGATCAATTTGGCGTGCGTCGGGATCCCATGAAATTGCTCTACGTGGACGACTTCTCGGTTATTGAGCCCGGTGTCGACAAGCACGTGCGGGCACCCGAATCCAACTCGGAGTACAACCCGCAATTGAAGACGGAGGAGGACTTCGCGGCTGACTTTGGTCGTTTCTTCACTGAGATGCCGGAGAACGGATCTGTGAGCGACTGGGTACGATTCGTGGAAACGCTGCGGGTGACCAAGGGCAAGGAAGAGGCTGAGTTGAATCCGCACAGCGCGATGGTTCCGGATCTGTTCGGCCCGGGCGAGAATTTGAGTGGACAGAAGCAGCAGCAGGAGATGAAGGAGACGGAGGAGAAGGGCAAGGAGTCTGAGGAGATGACGGATGCTCTTAAGAGGCTCTTGCAGGATACTGGGTTTGATGCGATGGAGATCAGGTCGTTGAGGACCAAGACCCTTGTCGCCCACTCGGTTGTCAACCAGACTCGTCTGGGTAAGGTCCGGAGACAGTACTGCTTGTCCATTGCTGGTAACGGAGATGGTCTGTTGGGTATCGGAGAAGCCAAGTCTGAGGAAGCCCCCGATGCTGCATTGCAGTCCAAGTACCGTGCGATCAGAAACATGCAGCCCATCTTGCGGTACGAGAACCGTACTATCTTTGGTGATGTCGCGGGTAAGGTGGGAGCTGTCGAGCTCAAGTTGATGAACCGTGCACCTGGTATGTTTTCTTTCGTTCCAATTTCGTAAGTCGTCAAACTAATAAATTTAGGCTTTGGTCTCCGCTGCCAACACCTAATCTTCGAAATGTGCCGCGCCGCCGGCATCCACGACCTCGCCGCCCGCGTTGAACGCTCCCGAAACCCCATGAACACAGTCAAAGCCGCCTACGAAGCCCTCATGAGCCAGCGCAATCCCGAAGACATTGCCCGCGCACGAGGCAAGAAGCTCGTCGATGTGCGTAAGGTGTATTACTCGGGGAGGATTACGAATTGAAGAATTCCATAAAAGAAAAAGGATACGATGATATCTCCTGTCTATCTTGTTATTCATTGTCACGCATAGAAGATAAGGCTGTACGAGTATGGACAATGTTGTGCTGTTTCTGTTTCTGTTCTGTTCGGTGTATATAAAATAATCCGCTTTTCTTGACATGTACTTGTATGCAATTTGGATACTCTGTTCCTTAGTAAAATTCGAACCATACGCCAATCCATATATTTACCAACCCAACCCAACCATGCAATATCATAACCATACCATAACATAATCTCATATCATCAACTCTGAACCAAATCACCCCCCAAAACTTTCCCCCTCATAACCATACTGCCCCTGCCCCCCATACTGAAATCCATACCCATATTGACTTTCCTCCTCACCCCCTCCCCCAAATCCCTCTCCTTCCATCTCCTGCTGCTGTTGTTGCTCCTCCTGCTGCTGCGCTTGTTGTTGTTGCTCCTCACTCTCATTAAAAATCTGCTGCTGGAGGACAATACTGTAAACACTCGCTTTGAGCAACGTGCATACTGTCGCGGTTTTGCGTTCGAGGAGACGTAGGCCGTCGAGAGTCAATGAGGAGGGAGAGCCGGCGAGGTCTGATAATTTATCCGATAACTATTTCCACACAATCATTAGCTTGTGTTTCTATAGAAAGGAGGGGAAAGGGGGAGGGGCACTTTGTTGACGTTCCCTAAGAGACGGGAGTATTCGTCGAGGACTTCTTGTTCGAGATCGGTGACGAGGGGGTTGGAGGCGCGGAGGAGGGGGTTTGAGGGGCTTTCGGTGGTGGGGTTAAGGGGGGTGCTTGGGATTTCGGAATCGTCCATGGTGTTTTATTTGGAAGAATTAGGTAGGGTAGACTGGATAGTTGTAGGTAACCTGGGTGTATGGTGGTAAGTTTGTTGGTGCGGAATTGGAGATCGCGGATCTTTGACATCGCGACTTAGACATTGGCACATTCAACTACGATTACTTTTCACAACGTATATAGAACTAATACAATTCTATTCAATAATAGCATCATCTAAACTGCACAAACAGATATAGCAAGATCAAAATTATACGGACTGTTCATATCGCATCCCCCATATTCTGGGACCAAAAATGAGAACAAATAGCCCACCCGCCGGTGAGAAAAATACAAGACAAGCCAGATCGCAAACATAACGCCTTCCTTGCAAGAGATCGAAAGAAAGCATAGGAAGAGGTGCCACCTAACTTCCTAATGACAAGAGATAATCCCGAGAATCCCGATTATGGCACAGCAACAGCATGAACGGCATGGGACATGCTCTGGATGATTGAAAGAAAGTAGGAAAGAAAGAAAACGCTCTAAAAACACACCAAACTCCGGCAACAATAATATGTAATAAAAGATATACCGATTACAGATCTTTCATGCATCGTAGTCGTAAAAGCACCAAGGCAAGACGAGGTGGGTGGCCAGTTGATGAACCATAAAACGTTTTGAGGTAGCATCGAAACTTGATCGTCAAACTTGTTATGAAGCGGGCTCATGGATCCCCATCGTGATGAAGAGTCACGCTGTTGAACTCTTCAAACGGGTCAGCAACTTCCCCGTTCGGCGTGGCCAGTCCCGAATCCATCGGGACACCCTTCATCTTCGAGGGAGCACTGGGGCCACCGATTTCCATACTAGCACTTTCCTTGACGTTGCGGAAGTTGACGGTGTCAGCACCACGACCTTGGTTGGGGACCATGGGCGGCTTCATATGGCGAATAAGAGCCCATTGAGTCTGGCGGAAGAACGGATGGGTCTTGACATCCGAGGCCCCGGCCCGAGCTCCAAGACGTTTGGTCTCGTCTTTGATCAGCAATTTACGGATTATGGACTTGCAGAGGCTAGAGGTACATCCGTCAGCCTTTATGCCTCGTTTCACAGAGAAAGGCAATGTAACTTACTTGGAGATCTGTTGTGCTCCCGTATGCTCTGGGAATTGAACTTCATCCCGCAAAATGTTGGCGAAAGTGGCATTGCGATTTTTTCCCTTGAACGGCGTTGTCCCATACAACATCTCAAAAATCAAGATGCCCAGAGTCCACCAGTCGACAGCGCTGGTGTGGCCACAGCCCTTGATAACCTCGGGGGCAATGTACTCTTCCGTACCGACAAACGAGTTTGTTCGGAAATCCGCAATGCAAGACTTGGTGTCGATGGTGGGTAACGAGGTTATCGAGTTACCATTTCGACCGGGTATCATTGTAGGTGCGCCACCAGGGCCAGACTGTTTCGACAAGTCAAAGTCCGAAAGCATGATGTGACCAGATTGATGGAGAAGAATGTCTAGCGCGAGTCAGCATGAATATCGCCCATAAAAGAGATGCAGAACATACTCTCTGGTTTCAGATCACGGTAAATGAAACCCATAAGATGAAGGTACTCCAAAGCGGCAGTCACCTCTGCCGCATAAAACCGCGCTGCATCTTCGGAGATAGATTTCCCAGGACGTGTTTGTAGGGCCCTGAAGAACTCGCCGCCGCTGCAATACTCCATACAGAGGTAGAGGTAGTCCTCCGACTGGAACGAATGGTAAAGTGTAACAATGAACGGATGGTTGCTAGTCGCAAGGATTTCTTGTTCAGCGAGAGCGCGCTTGATCTTATTACGCTTGATCATTTCCTTCTTGCTCAAAACTAGGAGCTGTCAGCAGACCGAATCTTGCGAAACCTGAAGTCAAAGCTGTGGGACTACTCACCCTTCATGGCATAAAGACGGGTGGTCCTCTTCTCACGAACCAGATACACCTTGCCCACGTCACCCTTACCAATCAGCTTTACCTTATCGAAGCTGCTAGGGCCGACCTCGACATTGCGGATCTTGATCGAGTTTGAACTGTATGTACGACGGAAGGCAACCGAATTGCGAATCTGACCGGGACTCGGGACCTTGCCATCCGGCCCAAGGTCAGGCACAGAGAGACTCGAGTCCTGAGTCTCGGAAACATCTGTCAAGCTAACCTGCGAACCCACAGCGCTACTGGACAGCTGGGGCACAGGTTCTTTTTCGTGCTCGGCCGTTTGCGGACGGTTGTCGGCCTGGCCGCTGACGAACAGGCCTTGTGCATTGGGGGCCGAGGCCACGCGACGAAGTTTCCGGGCCAATTCCACCTTGTTCGTTGTCGTTGCTTGCTCTTCAGCAGACACACCATCTACTTGCAATTCGGGAGTATCCGGAGGTGACGAAGGAACGGATCCTTCGTTGCGATGTTGCAGGGATGGTTGCCCTTGGTGGACGAAGTAGGGGTTTGCAGTAGCCGTAGGAGAAACGCCTTCGTCGAGAGGATTCCCCTCACTGGCGACAGTGGTCGACCGGTTGCGACCAATGGTGGGTAAGAAGCGTGACTGTCTAAAAGTAGATTTTGATTCGGGCTTGACGGCGGGGGAGAGGTGATCGCGATCCCGATCGTTGTTCGTGGTCTGGCCGGACGGCGACGAATTGCCACCGGAAGTGTTGATGCGGAAAAAGTTCTTGATCTTGTTAGGGAAATGACTCGGGTCGTTGGAATGCTTGCTCTTTGGTAGAGACAAGCTAGGGAAGTTCCCGCGTTTCTCGTTGGACACGGTGGACGAAGCACCGGAAGCGAAAAGCTGCGTCATGTTCGGGAAACGGAAGTAGGGACGTTCTCAAGTTCCGGACCGAAGCAACAGGGATGAAGGTGTGTTTGGCTGGTAAGATTACTGGCGCCGCAAATATCGCAAAAACAAAAAAAAAAAAAAAAAAAAAAAAAAAAAAAAAAAAAAAAAAAAAAAAAAAAAAAAAAAGAAAAAAAAGAAAGAAGGCAGAGCAAAAAGGATAGATGAGAGATAATATGTAACTAAGGAAACCGGCTAAGAACAAGTTCAAGGGCCGGTTAAATCAAGGGGGAGGGACCGAGGAATGAACGAACGGATGCAGAGAACTGGCGGGGGAGAAACAGAAGATGAGGATGAGAAAGGGGAAGAGACTGAGAAAGAGAGAGGGAGGGAAAAGGTAGAGATATCAATCAAGAGTGTTATTATCGCTAATGGATCGATCCAACAATCAATATCGATCAGTCGCTGTGGAGGCCGCGAACAGACCGAAAAGCGCGGGGACGGCCGACTGAAGAGGGAGAGAGGCCGGACAAGCGCACAGAGAGTGTGCTCATGGATATATGGTGACTGTTATTGTTATTGCAGTGGAGAGCGAAACACAGAGTATGGAGTGATATATAAAGCAGAAGACACAACACAACGATGAAAGAATTCAGAAAGCCAGAACAATCGGAATGGCGAAGTTGGAGCCCGGGTGGAGGCGCGGAGAGCTTAGTCAGCGGCTTTGGAGAGATCCAAAATGCTGCGAGAATACTACCAGAAAAGACAAGGAGGATGAACAGATATCATGATATATGATTGATCAATTCTCGGAGGCGTCGCCATCGCCCCTCCACCCCGGATTTTGTCTTTCGCGGAGCCATGGGTGTGCCTACGGGGGCTCAGGCACGCCTTGCCCTTGCCGCTGCCTTCGGTCAATCCAGTATGGCTCGGCATAGTTTATAGACTCCATATGAACTATCACCCCGCCTTGTATTATTATGGGGTTCAAGGGGACAGATATTCTCTACAACACTCGCTCTTTGTAAAGGCGGATGATTGCTTTCACTTCATCCACTTGCTTTCCGGGTTCCATTTAACTGATCCAGGATTCCGGCGAAAAATAATCTATGCAGCGACGGTAAAGGATCCCTGAAAAAAAAAAAAAAAAAAAAAAAAAAAACAAAACAAAACAAAACAAAATGTGCCAAACTCGCTGCGTTCAAACATGTTCGACTAAACTTTTGCTCATGGGGCAAAACCAGACGGACACATCTACATCCGAAGACACGTAAAGCTGTGAGGGCTCCCTTGAAGCTGTAGCGGAGTATAATTCATTGCGCATTTTACAGCCAGACAAATGCGGAATTCCAACCAAATCAGGAGCCATAGATGCGTATTCCCAGAACCAGTCATTTAGTGGCTGTCGCAACTAGTATTTCGTTAGCATAGCAAAGAAACCAGGGAAGGAAGACTGGACGTTGCGTACTGCATGACCTCGTCATCTACGTAAAGAATACGCTAGGCGCGCACACTCGCCCCTTCTCTTTTCTGGTAGCACGCTTTATTGATGCAAGTAAATAACCCACCTATATGTAAGCCTTCCTCAAGATACTGTCAAAACAGAGACTATACCCGTATGATCTACTGTCGCTTCTTGATAACCAAGCGCGGGTTAATCCGAATACGTATCGATTTGCTCAATACACAGAGAAGGGCAGACGACGGGTGTGTCCCTGAGAAAGAGAGACTATTCGTATGACCGAGTGTTACTTCTTGACCACCAAGCACCGATAGATCGGAGCACGTATCATTCAGCTCCATACACACAGAAGGGTTATTTCCAGGAATATAATTTATGAACAGCTACCTAGAATTAGAGTCAGTAAATGGAATAACGCAAGTGGGGCTCCATAATCAGAAGCAGTCGCTTCTATCGCAACGAGCAATTCCCGTTCCGTGAGAGGAGCTAGTTCCCTAATTTGTATATAACCCTATAATCTAGGCGGGGCTTCTTGGCTTATCGGATAATGGCTCCGATATGTAGGGATGTCATTCTGTGTCGAAAGGCTTGTTTCATATCAGATCCATCCGTTCTTTTAACACCGAGAAGCTGGGTGTGCTTCTTCGTTTCGGTCAGCTGCTTAGCTAGTGCACATTGAGACGGTTTTGTTTCTTGCATTCTTGATATCCTCAGATATCCCCCAACAGCTGTTGCCATCATGCGGACTTGTTATCAGGATTTTCGCAAAGCCACAGAAGGTACACCTTCACTCGGCCACATACTAGTCTAGGCGTACGGGATTTTATTCTGGTGAATATTGATTGCTGATTGCTACTGGGCACCGCACAACTTAGATTATGATAGAAAAGATAATAACTATATCATTGCAAACACTACTCAACACTAAACACAATATGTAACAGATCCAGTAACCAGCACTTGACTGGCTACTAGGTAATAACTAACACTCTTGCGCAATACCGAACAACGATATATTCATAACCATGGGAACACCAATCACCAGCCTGTCCTGAGCCTTCCTTCTTTTGTACCAGAACACAAACTCGAAGGAAAAGTCGCCACTAGTAATTCTGCCATAAAGTTGAAGGTCGATACGGATGGATCATCTGTCGTTTTCGCTGATACGCTGGAATGACTGTCGGAGCACCGTGGAACACGGACCCAAGGTCAAAACACTCGGTGTGTCTTCCGCACCGTCGAATTGAGGAAGACAAGCGTGGGCATTCACATTCTGAGATGTTGCCAGGGCAGCCGACTTCTGTGGGACTAAGCCTTCACAGTCTTTGCTAAAATACTGCTTCAGAAACGGATGGTGATTCTGTTTCGTGCTCTCTGTGTGACTCGGTGCTTTGCTGTTACCAGAACTAGAGTTGCTAGACTGGCGAAGTTGCTGTGGAACCATGCGATCGGGGCTTGTACTCTGGATCCATCCAAGAGTATCGAGCTTTTTCTGCACTTGGCCTCCAGTCTTCGCGGCGCTTTTCGATGCATCTTGGCCTTTGCTGCGAGGAATTAGCGTCCAATATCGAGGAAGAGGCGGAGGAATGTCTCACCTAGTTTCACGGCTCCTATCTCCTAGTAATTGTCTCTCGACCCATCGTTTACTGTATCCGTTAGTAGTTTTCCACGGAGTCGAGGGTGAGCTCCAAATAGGGGGATCAACTCACTCTCCTTCTTGCATGGTAGCCCATGAATCAGTCGTGGAATAGGACGACCATGATGCCCCATCGTCTTCCGTCTCGTATGTGATTATAACCTTCGCAGATGCCCGAGGCTGTTCCTCCGATGCCCATTGTCTCCTTGCCGCAAGTCTTGTTGGTCGTTCACCTCCCCCGGTAGCTTGAGGGAAGACTCTTGCTGTGTCTGCTTCACCTTCGGTCTGGCCCTGTGAACTTTCTCTTTGCATCCTCTTCAGCTTCGGGCGAGGCGATCCGTCGCTCTCTTCGCTGGCTTTTTTCACAAGGTGCGCGGTGACTGCAGCAAGTTCTTGGAGCAATCCGTCCAATGGGGCACCGCGCTTGGTGGCTTCCTCGATTTTGCGATAGACCGTGCGAATCTCCGGGGGTGCTGATCTAGTAGGTGTAGTCCATCCATCAGTATTGCCAAGGAGTGTAGGCACGTCGTTTTGATAGGCTGGCTTGGTCTGTGTCTCCTGCTGCCCGAATTTCTGATTGATACTCGCTCCCTTAGGGCGACTCTGCAGTTTGGCTTCGTACGAGGAATCTTTCTTTGTCGAAGTACGCTTCTTGACTTCGAGCGAATTCTTGTTCTCCTTCTTTTGTCGTTGGGATGCTGGTCTGGATTGTTGGTCAACCGATGGGACTGTCGAGGATGTGTTTCTAGACTTGGTAGCTCCTTGTGTTGACGGAACAGGGTGGCCGGTAGGACCGGAAGCACGATTCGGTAATGCAGTGCTACCATTTGCAACATTTCCCGAATTACAACGACTGGAGTGAATTCGTGCGTCAGACGGGGATACATGTGGTGCCTTTGCCATGCTCGACTTCATCGGCCCATATATTGACTCCAGTTGCTCCTTGTACGTCCGCACAGCATCCAGGTCCCGAACCAGCTTAATGCGCTGTTCAACCAACAGTTGCTTCTGGTTAGGGTCCAGATCCCAAGTGTGCATGGCCATGTATCTGTCGAGACGAGAAAGCTCTGCGGAAAGAGATACATGCTCTTTGGTGGCCTCTTGCAACGATTTTCCATGTGGTACTCCTGGGGCGACGTTGGGGACATTTAAAGGCTGCTTAAATGCTGATGTCTGAGGTGCAGCAAATGGTGGCCCAAAGAACAATCCAGTGGTCTGGTAAAAAGGATCGAGACCAGTCGAGATTGTACTGAACGCAGTAGTAGCGTTGCTAAGGCCACTGCCTGTTGAGAATTCCGATGAAGACCCCGAGTTTGACGAGTTAGGCTGACTTGCCGCTGGCATGAAGGGAATGGAGGAGCCATGATAGTTCAAGCCTTGGTTTGCACTCGGAAACCAACTGGTCTGCTCTGCTCCCAACCCATATGGACTGCAGTTTGGAAAGAGAGAGAAACAGTCTGAAGACTGGTTCTCTGGATGAACAAAATGCTGTCCGCCCGACGGCAAAGACATATTGGGCTGTAGGAGCATTGCAGGCGTGACAGGGCCCGGCGTTATGCTTGGAAAAAGACCCGGAAGCTGAAACTGCGAAGCCAAAGTGCCACTTCCACTGAATAACTTTGTATGCTCTGGGAAAATGCCTCCAGAAATTGAGAATAGTGTCGAAGAGTTGCTGACGTTGGAATTTAGATCCGTGGTTGGGTTAGGGTTCTTCTCTGGCTCCTTGGTTGTCGCTTCGTTCTGAAACAGGGTAGCCGAGACGCCCTGTTGGTCCACCGGCAGTTGCATCTTTGGAGCAGGACCGAGAGAATCCATCGGTACGATTCGACCTCCGGCTGTGACGCGCTGGTGCTTGGGGGAGGAGTGCTCCTTCAGAAACCGGGTAAAACCGTGATCGGACTGAGTAATAACTCCTTGTGGTGGATCGTGAGGTTGGCGAGAAGGGCGTCTTAGCTGGGTACCCGAACCTGTGCGAGGTTTCTCAAACTGCAAGGAGTGGTTGGATGCGTCTCTCGAATGGTTGACCGAGATTTCAGTCAAGACATTCGAGCTCGCTTTGCGCCGGCGGATCAGGTTGTCTGTGTACGTAGGGAGAGGAATTAGTTGCCGCGAGACTTATAATCGCTCAGGGGAGAGTCTCACTGCTAGCTGCTTGGGAACTGAACTTCTCAACATCTATGCGAGCGTTCCGGCTGAGAGCCAGGAGGGTCGGGATGTCGTACTTCATTGGGCGAGGAAACTGGAAGTGAAAAAAACGTACTGGGTCAGAGCATCAAAAATGCATTGGAATACTGCGAGCTGGAACGGAAGAAAGAGAATTGAAGAAGCGGAGGAGTGAAAGGAGCGGGAGGGAGTAAGTGGGAGATGGGACGAAAAGGTGGAAGGTTTGTTGTGGTCCACCTGGATTGGGAAGGCACCGTCTGCGCTCAGCGTAAGTGATGGAAGGAACTGAGGAGGTATACCGAGATTGATACCACTTCCCCCCTAAAAAAAATTATATTATTACAATATGAGAAATAAGGCTAATAGTAAAAATCGCATACAAATACCAAATCAATTAGAATGTCAAAAACCTAGGGCAACGTATCTAGTTCGAGCTATACTAAACGGCTTCGCGCACTTTAGCCGGCTCAACAGCACTGTGAACAAGATACTCCTCGTCATTTTCATTGTCGTCATCGAAAGGCGAGCGCATAGATTCTCCAGTCACCGTAGGACTATTTCCGTTACGCTCCTTAGGCTCTGTCATCTCCCAACTGCCCGAACGTTCTTGCCCTCTAACCACGACCGCCCCGCTCATATCGTCGCCCGACTTCTGCTTTCCAGCTGTATAGGCATCGCCCCATGAAGGGTTTTTGAACGTAATATCGGCATCGCCTGCCATCTTCCGATCTCCTTTAAACCCTCCCTGGTTCCCTTGGCGTAATTTGCGATTCCGGAGGGCAGTAAGCAGACCGAAAACGCTACCAATCGAAGCAAAGATGACAATAGTCACCACTGCCCCTATGACACCAGCAACTACTGGATCCATAGAGTCGTCATTGTTTGTCGGTTCTCTGTTCCTGCTCAGGACACCAGAGCAGAACACGGCTGACGAACCACACTCATGGCACCACTCCCGAGTTGATCGGGTGGCAATCTGTTCCATTTCCGCTTGAAATTCACTGTACGGCATCTCGATATTGCTGGGTCCATATCCGAAGAGAGGATATGTAGTGAATCTGGTGGAAGTATCGGTTCCATTGTGGAGCACGAACCGAACGTAAAGCTCGGAAGGATCTGGATAGGTCGGGTTGTCTTCGGTTTCCCGACTATAGAGCTCGAATACCATCGAACCACCAAGTGACGGGCGTGGATAGAAACCATCATACCTAGACGAAAGTTTTGTAAGCGATGCGAGAGCTATGGCAGGCTCAGGACCGCCAAATGCAAGTGTCATTTTCTCGTTGGTTCCCCGATATTGGACATTAGTTCCAAAGGCTTCCAAAATACGTGACGCTAGAGTTCGTCCGGCAATGGTGTGAATAGCACCATCAGTGAAACTAGACAACAGGGGATTCCAAGTATACCTCCTTCCATTTGTCGCCCAGAGGTATTGGTCGGCCAGCAAACGTGCATGTTTGATGTCTTCCATACTCAATACGTGCATCAAAGTTCCGTTGTGTATCAATTCGTATTCCAAGTACTCCGCGATGTCGCAGGCATTCTTGTACGTGACAGAAGAGCGGTAGTAGACACCGGACAATGCTTGGTCGTAAAGGCCGATGTAAAACGCCTCCGTTTCTTGTGTGATTTGCTGGAACTCGTTGCTAGATTGATATTCGGAACTCGCGACTTCGTGTCCCCGGCATTGATCATGCCCGGCTACCACAAGTGACTGAGGGTCGTCCGAGCTGGGGGCTAGGATTTGCGGGTACTGGTACCCTTCAAAGGGTGCGGTAATTATGGAGCCATTGGCTAACACAGATGACGAGTCGGAATACATCAAGTTGCCAGCCCGTTTCAGAGGAGGATAGAGCCCCTGCATAAAAGCTTGGGCAGAGCCCACATCCGATTGTTCGGTGCTTGAAAGAACAATCACTTCCTCTGAGTCTAGCACGTATGGAGACAAATTCTGGATCCTTAGTTTCTCAGCAGAATCGTCGAAATGCACAGCAACATATCGGTCTCGGAAGGAAGAACCTGCTGTGTAGAGCTCGTTGGCACCGTACGGGCTCAAAGTCTGTGGACGGGGGAGGGCTGTTGGAACACTGTCCCCATGAAGAGTGTATGCGAAGACTGCCCAGACTTTCTCGGACAATCCTTGGGCGGAGACCGAAGTAGCTGCTTGCAATGTCACGGCAAGAGCCAAAGACCAACACTTAACAGGAAACATATTGAGCCCAACAATTGTGTTTCAATTATTGACGTACTCCAGCGCCAAGATTGCAATTGAAAGACAAGGATTGCCCTGAAAGGAGCTTGCATAGGCTGGACAGCCACTTGGACGAGGCACAAGGGCGAGTCGCGCAAGACATGGTGCCAATATATACCCGAGAGCCGCCAAACCGTGAGCTCCGGGGCCAACCTTAAAAGTCACTGAAAACGGCCATGTTTCCAGGTGTGTCCCAGACGTCTAGGCTCTTGCGGCATCATTAGGTTTTGGACAAACATGGTTGATGTGACGACACGAGTACCAGTGTATCAGTGGCCTGCATGCTATGAATAAAAACAGACATATTCGTGTCTGTATGCTTTTGATGGTCGGTTCAGCTATTCCTGGGGCAGTTGTATTAGCATCAATGGAGGGATGTAGACTTTTCATATGAAGAGTAATAAATTGTCGTTCAATTCCGTTATCTGAAGCTTTCCCTCTCCTCTTCTTCTCCGACATTATCCATGGGTTTCTTAAAGGTACAAGCAGATAGAGCACGTCAAACTGTTGCAATGGCGAGTGTACAAGGCAAGGTAATCTATGACGCATGAAATAAGCAGTGCAACCATCTGGCACTTGCTAAGAAAAGGTTGCCATTGGGCTGCAATTGTGATGGTTATATGAGCACCTATAAATCAGAGAAATCCAGAACATGTCGTACCAAAAAGGTACTGCATAGAGGACCGTACTGGCATGATAGTGGAAAATGACGTCGGAAAACATATCCCCAAATACTGCCTCAGGCAGCAAGGGACCATTCAAACATAACACTGACTCGCCTACTACTCGGTGCAGGGCAAAAATTCAATACAATTGCATTCTAAATTATTACTCCTCCATATTGTAAAGGAAGAGTAGAGTCAATGCAGAATTATTCAGAGCATTGCTGTGTATAGAGTGGTGACCGATTCCGGCATTTTCCGACCGCCGGCGAAAATTCTTCCACCTTCTCCGCAACGCGCTTCAACTTCTCTCCTTTCCCCTAAAAAAGCCCTACGCTCCCGCCCTACCCCTAAGCCCTCATTTCTGCTCTTGGAAGGCAAGATCCCAACTCTTTCCATCTTGATTCGCCTACAATGGTGAATACTCGAGGTGCAAGGCCATCTATTGATGGTCAAGACCCTTCCGATGTGCCTCCATCGCCTTCTGCCCCCGTTGATGACAAATGTGAGTCGTGTCCTGTCGCTGCCCCCTAGCCACGCCCAGATCTACTTCGAACGGAGAATTCAACTAGATAGAGGATATCAATTGTGTGTATCGATCCTGATATAGTTACTGACGTTTTCTACGCACCTTTCTACGCGTGTAGCCGACTTGAAACAACCCCACCCCCTCGAAAACGATGAACACGGATCAATCTCCCCTCGCGCGTCGAAGAAGCGCAAGATCGAACCTGAAGATGACGAGACGCCATTTTCAACACAACCAACTCGACTGCCACACGACACAGCAGGGAATCAAATTGAGGAGGAGTTAGCCTCGGCGTTGGGTGCGGGCATGGTTGACCCGAATGAACGTCCGGCCGAGAATGGCCCCAGCCAGAGTGAGAACTCTGCAGAGAGCGCCACAGCTCCTGGTACGGGCACTGACATTGATTCGGATATGGCTACAGTGATTTCAAGCATCATGAATCATGCCGAACGGGTCGAAGAACAGTGTGCAATGGGAGAGCAGCAGCTGGGCGAGGACATGTCGAACCAGGAGGCTCCCAAGGGCGTGGTGTTTGTCAAGGCAAACTCTCACCTCAAGATCCAGAGTCTCCCTATCCTGGACAATTTGGTAAGGCCATGTAATCTAAAATCTATTCCCATCACCGAATGCTTACGCGACTCTGTTTCAGTCCACGCAAATCCTATCTCTGCTTGCCAAGTCTTCCTATCAAGACATTACCTCCCTCGTTTCCGAACCCGAATCCGAGAATGGACAAGCCTATGCGACCATGCGTTCCCTGTTTGACCACACAAAGAAGGTTTACTCGACCAAGAAGTCCTTCCTTTCGCCTATCGACCTTGAACTTACAGAGCCCGCCCAAGTCGACGTCATTCGAAAAGCGAACTTGGCCTCGTTCGTGTCGAGTATCTTCGGCACCCAGGAGATTGGCTTTTCCGAGTTGAATGAAAACTTCATTGAAGTTTTTGTTCCAGAAGGTGGCCGCCTGCTTAAGGTCCAAGGCGCGTTGTTCCTTGAACTCAAGACCCAGGCGTTCATTGCCTCAATGAACAGTAATGAAAGAACAAGAACTGAAATCCTATTTGATTTGTTTCCCGAAGACCTCGAGCAGCGTCTGATGCAGAGACACACTGCGAGTCGCACATTGGCTCCAAGCGAAGCGGACTTTGCGAAGCGGGCAGCATCTCGTCGTGATATCCTTCTTGCCGATATCAACAATGAAGAAGCGCTCAAAGCTTTACCGGACAAGTATCACTGGGAGGATTTCCTACGGGACTTGAGCTCTTATGTTACCAAGAACTTTGATTCCATAAGCCACCAGCAGGTTTGTATTACCTTCATCGCCGTGACTGTTTACATGGTTCGTTCTAATTCTCAGACACAGACTAAAAAAGCAACCAAGGGACGACAGCCGTCCCAGTCGAGCGGAGACGCACAAGAGAACCAGGGTGCTCCTCTTCAGAGCCAGTTTTCTGTTGCTCCACAGCCGCCAGACGTTCCTGTCGACAAGAACATGCATGGTGACCTTGTTGCTCGTGCCGCTCGTGCGGCCCAGATCGCTTTGCAAGGTCATGGACTGAGACGCTCCCAACAACAGTCCCAGCAGCAACAGCAGCAACCGCCACAACCACCAGCGCAACCGCAAGCACCACCACAGCCACAACCCCCACAGCCGGGCCAACAACCCCAGCCATATCACCCGCCACAGCAGAGCCAGCCTCAGCAGCAACCTCCTAATTATTCTATGCCGCCACCTCAGCATACCTATTCACAGAGTCCAGCTCCGCAGGGATACCAGCCACAACAGCAGCAGCAGCAGCAGCAACCCCCAGGGCAACTGACTTTCCAACAAAGCCCTCTTCAAGCCAATTTTCAGCACTACAACCACGGTGCACCCATGCCCGGCCGGCCAACCCCTGGTCCTGGCGCGCCTGCTAATCATGGCTACATGCCTGGGATCCCTCACTACTCTCAATCCCAACCTACGCAGGTACTGTACGAGCGTGCTCGCATGGCCGCATCGGCAAAGTCATCACCAAGCAGCCGCAAATCTGGCTTGCCAAGCCAACGGCGGCCATGGACGACTGAGGAAGAGAATGCCCTGATGGCTGGTCTAGATCGGGTAAAGGGACCACACTGGAGCCAGATTCTTGCCATGTTCGGGCCTGGAGGTACTATCAGCGAAGCGCTGAAAGACCGCAACCAGGTCCAACTCAAGGACAAAGCCCGTAACCTCAAACTGTTCTTCCTGAAGAGCGGTATCGAAGTGCCGTACTACCTCAAGTTCGTGACTGGTGAGCTGAAGACTCGCGCACCCGCTCAGGCAGCCAAGCGCGAAGCACGGGAGCGACAAAAGAAGCAGGGCGAAGAGGACAAAGCGCACGTCGAAGGAATCAAGGGAATGATGGCCCTCGCAGGCGCACACTCCCAACCTGTTGCCATGAGCCATGGCCACGAATCGACGATGTCTGCGTCTCCTCTTCCTCCAAGCCATCATGACAACCAGTTTGACCAGACCGCCGAACAGAATCTCATGCAGACTCTGGGTCAGGAGGTGCATGGGGAGTCATTTGGGCAACCTCAACACCATCAACATCAGGATCAACTTAACTCGGGCATGCATATGGGACAGTAGGGTATAGGTTAATTGGGTATGTGTTTAGGGGTTCGTGCGTTTATTAGCTGTTTGCTTGAATTTGGTTCAGGAGCGTTGATTTCTTTATTTACTATTGTAAAAATATCTACATCATCTGAATGATCAGAATGGCATGTAATTATCATAATTACAGCGAATTGATTCAGGCGCTAATCGAGTGAATACGTACTATGTAGTCACAGTCTACTCTAATCGAGCATCCGGTCCGAAAGCAGCAATTCTCCGCTCTTTGGCATCACGCCCGACTCCATCTTCATACTCCCCGTCAACCACAACACAAAAACCACACAAACCACATTTATCTGCCCAAAAAATCAACAGGGATACTCCTTGTTCCCCCATCCCCGCCGTGTCACCACACTATCGCAATTTTCACCACTCCTAACTGGCCACTCACTCACCATGGCCGACCAACAACAATCTCCCGTGCAGCCGCGGGCGTCATCCTCGCAGCCGCCATCGCAAACAACCGGATCGCAAGACCAGCAACAAACACACGCACAGGGACAGCCTGAAACACAAGCACAAGCGCAGACAGAAACGGCAGTGAAGCAGGAGCCCGACGCGAACAACCCGGATCTGGACGTCCCGATCGACCAGGAAGATATCGATATGAACAACGGTGAAAATACAGCTGGCACTGGTGCAAATGGGGAAGGACTAGGGAATCCGTTGGAGGATGCTGTTCCAACGTCGGTTGATGCGCTTGCTGCAGCTGCGGCGCCGTCGAAGAAGGAAACTAGCTTAAGGGAGTTTTTGGGGAAGATGGATGAATATGCGCCTATTGTACGTCCCCTTCCCCTTTTTACCCTTTGTTGTGATAGTGGTAGCTAATGACGAAAGATCCCCGACGCCGTAACAGCACACTACCTCACCCTCGCCGGCCTCCCACCCCCGGGCCACGGCCCCAACCAAACACCGCCGCATCTCGCACGACTCCTCTCCCTCGCTGCCCAGAAATTCATCGCCGACATCGCCGCAGACTCCTACCAATACGCCCGCATCCGCGCCTCCAACAGCTCGTCCGCGAGCAACCCGATGGGCAGTCTGAACGCGGCCTCAGGTCTGGTCCCTGGGGCTGCAGGAGCCGGTGCTGCGGGCGGTGGTGTTGGTGTGTCGGGGGAGTCAGGGAAGGGGAAGGCAGGGACGCATTTGGGGATTCAGAGGCCTGGTTTTGGGGGTGGTGGGAGTGGAGGTTCTGGGCAGGGACGGACGGTGCTTACGATGGAGGATTTGGGGATGGCGGTCGGGGAGTATGGGGTTAGTGTTAAGAGGGGGGAGTTTTATCGGTAGTTTCGTGAGCTTGTGAGCTTGCGAGCAAGCGAATGGTTGTGTCTGTCTTCTTTTGCTCTATGCTTGGGGATTTCTTTGGCGTATATACGGTTAAGGACAAAAGATACCTGCATCAAATACTGCAATAATGGTGGCGTTTAAGAGGTTCATAGAAAGTAGGCCCAGAATGCAATACAAGTGACAATCCCATAAAAACTCCCATAATTTTACATAGACACATGGAATAGATATATATTCGTGTCAACGCCAGAAACACAATGCATCCACGGCCCTCGGACGAGCAGTCTTCCGCCCAAATTGTACCAAGCCAAACAGCAAAACCACTATTTGTTCTTCGACAACTTATACGTAAACCTCTTCCGCGTGCTATAACCAGTCAGCTCTCTCTTCCTTCCCCATCCCCCCATATCCAATCCAATCCAATCCAATCCAGAAAAAGGTATACATACGGAACATACTCCCCCAACTTCCTCCCAACCATCTCCTCACTAATCACGACCTCATGGTATGTCTTCCCATTATGCACGGCGAATCTCAAACCCACGAAGTTCGGGAGGATAGTTGCGGCGCGCTTTTGCGTCTTAATTGGGGGGTGGTTTGGTGGTGGGGGAACTTGGCGGGGGAGAGGGAGGCTATTTTTTCCGTAATGGTTAGTATATGTGATCTATGGTCATTCAGATCGTTCGTTTATTTGGGAGGATTTCTCGTGGCATTGGGAATGCAGGTAGGTGTGGAATGGACGTACGGGACAATATTCGGGCCTGTAAGTTGGGTTAGCATTGTGCTCCGACGTCAATTATTGCAGTAAATGAAACCAACCCTTCCAGACAGACCGCGCAAAGAGAGCGCGAGTAGGAAACATTTTGGCAATGAGGCACCGTCTATGCTTCAAATGTTGTCTGCGGAGTGTTTGCGATATCGATCTTTTGTCCAAATTGTTCCGGATTATGTAAGCACTACATAGTTGTGTGCACAAGAGCATGGCGGTCACTGGGAGTTTTTCAAAACTAATATAATGAAAGAATGTATTGCGCTCTCGTTCATATCCAATGCTTTATATAATAACATCGAACGCTAGATGGCTATCGTAAATCGTGTACAAGCCGCCAGCGACTATTCACACCGTTCAAAACCAATCGTAAAAGACGAGATGATGCCTCATTCAACAATATCATCGAGAATCTTGATCAAATTACGTACACCCCGAAGTGAGTTCTCGTCAGGCCCCTGGCCTGGAGTCCATTGGGCGTGGGCAAAGTCGATCAAGCGAAGATCATGAACCTTCGGGGCATCCTCTTCGTCGTCACCCTCGTCACCGAGGCCTGCAACAGTGCTGGGATCGATGGGGATGTTGATGGCTTGCTGGGAAATTCCGGCTTGCCCCAGGTTGTTGATATCAACCAGTTGCAGGGATCCGTCCTGCTGGAACTCTTCTAGGCTCACTTCTTCGTCTTCATCTTCCTCTTTGTCATCCTGCGTTGGCGGCTTGTCCAAGGCCTTCTTTTCCTCCTCAAGCGCGTGCTCCAACGCTTCTGGGTCACCTTCGTAGACAATCAAGACGCTAGCGGAGTACATCCTACTCTCTTCCATCTCAAGCGCCTGCTGCACACGCTTCAACTCTTCAATGGCCCGTCTCGCAATGAGCTTCGAACGGTCCACGCCGCCCAGCTTCGCACCAGCAAAAAAGGCCTCAAAGCCTTCCTTGACATTCCCCTCATTAAACGACCTTCCATACCATTTATCGTAACGCTTGAAGCCATCCTTCTCAACTACCTCGCCCTTCTCCCCCTCCTTCCCTTCATGCTTCGCATCGTACGGATTGGTGAGAACACCTTCGTCGCTCTCCCCATTCTCACCGGTATATACTTTCATACCGCAGATCCGGAATCCAAGACTCGAGCTAGTAGTCTCCTGCGAGACAGCGTCCAGCTTCGCACGCTTCTCCGGCCGGGCATCATCTGCCCACAGCCGCGCTCCCAGCTTGACATCCAGGACATTTGGTCTCTTGAATCCAGCGGCTACATTCTCCAGTACAACCGACAGTTCGGTATCTATTTTTTGCCCGAAGGGGGAGGCTGGCTTTTCTGTAGGTGTGCCTGTCGAGTCGGACAGCGGGGTGTCGGCGGCGGCGGGGACTGCGAGGGACGGTTGTTGTTGTTGTTGCTGTTGCTGATCGTCTGCAGACGAGAGGGTACCGATGTAGGTAGGGATGAGCTCCCGGAATAGAGGATGGAGGGCGCAGGATTCGTAAAACTCGACTTCTGCGGAGGTGCAAGGCTTTGCGATTAGGGAGCCAGAGAGGGTGCAGCGAACGCCGTCACTGCGATGATGTTAGGATGCGAAATATCCTTAAACTCATGAATTCCATCTAGTCCATGGGGAAAAAGTCTCGACTTACTGTCCAGCAGCGGCGTGGTCAAAAGCGACAAAGTTGTCGTGCTCGAGAGTTTCCGATTTCGATGGCGATGGCATTTTGTTTGCTTTTCTTTGCTTTTCTTTGCGCAAGGATTTTGAACTATTAGGAATATAAATAAAAGTCGGATAAATAAGCCGAATAAATAAGCCGAATAAATAAACAAACGAATCTCACGGATTTAGCTGAGCCGCTGGGATATCAGTTACCACATTCAGCTGACGTGCACGCGATGGTCGACGGCGATCAGTAGTAAGCGATTCAGATAAATGCCCGCAGAGGAGTGTTCGGTAATACACCGGACAGACAGACAGCAGTTGAGAAGGAAACGTTATGATGGGTAGGAAGTACTATGTAGAGGAAATAACTGGTGGAATTGAGGTTGTTTACTTGTTGATGGTACTGGCGGGACGAGATTGAGGCATACAGGCAAACTTATCAATGATTATCGTGCCAATTAACGTAAAAATTTAGGCTCACTTAGAAGAATAGAACATTGGAGATTGGTCAATAACACTAACTAGATCGCAGAAGGGTTTAGAAGAGTTCTTAACAGTCAGACATCTCGCTACGGGGTCCGAAGTATATATTTCCTATTATGGCTACTAACTTGGAAATAGAGTACGGACAAGTCTATACTGTTATTTGTATTGAGCTGACCTGATCTATTTGTTTTCTACTGAGTCTTCTTCCCTTTTCATGGACTACGTCAAACAAAGAAATGCAGGCAAGCAGCAAACAGAGTACTTTTGTATATGGAAACATACAGACCTGGATCATTCACCAGACACCTCTATCACTTCCCTCTACTTTACCTGCTCAATTGGCTTTTCTTCTTACTGTTCTTGGTGAATACCTAGTATACAGAGTAGATTGGTTATTGTTTTATTGAATATTTGCTTCCTATCCATCTTCTCCTTCTCTCTACAAACTACCCCGGAATCTAAGACCAACATCAAAGCGAACATGAAGACCCTAGACGACCCCCAAGTTCAATTCCAGGATCTCCCCGCCTATACCGTCACCAACGACAACCCGCAGCCTGAATCTTCCAAAGAAGACGCTGCCAACGCTCCCCAGCAGCCCCGAGTTGTGGACGGGGACGAAGGAGTAAACGGAGAAAATACCACCACAGTCGACTGGGTCGATCCTACGAAGCAGGAAAAGAAAAAGAAGAGGAGCAAGAAACCCAAGAGCAAGCGTGGAAAGGTACTCCTAATTCCCGGGTTCGCTATGTTAGTTGCTGACAGGGTAGACCAAACCTACTGGTTTCGAGGAGTACTACGTTGATGCACCTATTACCCCCGAGCAGTACAGCCATGAGCGGGTGATTTACGATGGGACTAGGCCTATCATTCAGTGAGCCATGACTTACCTGCCCTTTGCAGTGGACTAACATGATTTAGTCGCATGGAAGATGCCATCTTGCGTTTCCAGAAGAACCGTCGTATCGAATCGGACCGTCGGGAAATATTCACCAAGTACCTGGCATACGGAGGCGTTGACGTCGGCCCTAAGATGTTTGGCGGCGTGGATGACCACGATCTCAAGGAAATGGACAACGAGGAGATCCTTCTAACCAGAGGCCAGACAAGTATTGCGCAGGAGCGAGCTGGTTTGGAGATTGATTTCAATGCCGTGGTCAAGGGTTATCTGTGAGAATCAAGCATCTGCGAGCAACTTGAAGAGAGACTAACTCAGTAGAACCTCGTACTTTCCATACTACTTCAACCCCGAATCCGAAGACATGATCAAGATGGCCACCGTCACCATCCGCAACTTTCTCTCTTACCTCATGTACCACGACGTCTGCCCAGAACATAATGCGAATATCGATGAGGCTCGCAAGTCCTGTGACATTGCGGGCAAGGAACTCTGGCGCAACCAGCAATTTACTGTGAAATCCCCCGGTGACTTCAACAAGGCAAGCTCGACCCTTTTCGGTGGTTTCTTTTACGATACCTACGTCGAAGACGACCAGTGGTCGAACCCTAAAGATGATACGGTGCGCATGACCAACGACATCGCCCGTAAGGTGGTCAAATTTGCCCTAGTCGGCGCCGGAACCGACGAACAGGCTCGCCGCTTCCAGCAACTTGCCAACGAGAACAGTCTGCGGGCTATGCGAATCGAAGATATCGACGGGTTCGAGGTGACGGCCGTGGTAATGCCTGACGATGACACTCGGGAATTCTACGAGCACCACGCTTCTGATCTGCATCCCATTGGAAGACTACTGGGTAAATCGTATCGGGACCCCGGTAAACCTGTGTACGACCTCAGTCCTGAAGAACGGAAGGAATGGGAGGCAGGAAATCAGCCCGCAGATGAATTTGAATTTTTTCTCGAGGAGGATTTGCTGAAGGAATGTTATCCGGGTATGAAGGTGATTACTTCGGTCTTTGAACTGAATTGCGGATTGCATTTCTTTGATGAAATCCTCACGGCATATGGCTCGATTTACACAGTGCTAGCAAATGATCTCATGCTCGGATGGAAGAAGCCAAAGGATTTGGTGAATAGAGTGTATAATAATGACGAGGATGAAGATGGCAAGGGTGAATCTAAAGCAAAGAACGAGGAGCAGGAAGCAGAGGATTGCATCTGAACAGCCAAGGCGAGATAGCATATCACACAAAGCATTCAATATAATCATGGCCGTAAATAATACCTATGTGCAAATTCATGGCTTCAAAAGAGGTTTGCCTGTAGTCTTACGGCCCTCCAAATCGATATGAGCCTGCGCAACTTGCTCCAACGGATACACATTGTGAACCTTGACTTTGAGCTGGCCCGACTTGAGCAGCGAGAAGAGCTCATTGGTGTAGAATTCGTACTCCTCGCGAGTGTCAATGTATCCGAACAGCTGGGGACGCGCGACCTTGAGGTTCTTGGGCGAGAGTTTCCTAAATCAGTAGCATTAGCATCCTGGTCACCATCCAGGGAAAGAAAGGAAACTCACTGAATAGGCAAAGGCGGCACCGGCCCACTGGCATTCCCAAACCAGACAATTGTCCCCTTCCTCTTAACCACCTCCAACGCACCCTCCCATGTATCCTTGCCCACAGAATCATAAACAACATCCACGCCCTTACTCCCAGTAGCCTCCTTCACCTTGCTCACCCAGTCCTCAGCCCGGTAATCGATGACCACATCCGCACCCAACTGTTTCGCAAGAGCAACCTTCGCCTCTCCACCAGCGGTACCGATGACCTTCGCCCCGATGCTCTTCAGCACCTGCACCATCAGCGACCCCGCACCTCCGGCAGCAGCATGCACAAGGACCGTCTCGCCCTTCTGCACGGGGTATGTCTCTTTCACCAGCGTTAACACAGTCAATCCGCTAAGGAAACCAGCCATGACATCCTCATCGCTGATCCCCTCCGGAACCTTCACCGTCTTCGCTGCGGGGACAGCAGTGTACTCCGCATACCCGCCCGTCCCCAACCAAGCAACCCGATCACCGACCTGGAGACCTTGCGTGTTGTCACCAGATCCCAGCGTAACAATTTTGCCGACTCCCTCGCGACCCAGGACCTCAGGCTTCGGCGCCGGATAGAGACCAGTGCGGAAGTAGGTATCGATGTAGTTAATTCCGGAGACGGAGTTCTGGACGAGGACTTGGCCTTCCGACGGAGCTGGCACTGGATGGTCGGTTTTGTAGGAGAGGACTTCGGGGCCGCCGGTTTGAGTGATTTCGACTGCTTTCATGGTTGTGGGGGGTGACATGGTGGTGGATTGGTGGTGTCTGGTCTGAGGGGTTGTTAGAGGGGTTGGATGTTGGAAATGAAGGTGGGAGTGGAGGGATGCTAGGCGGGTTGTTGGTGTAGTGGACATGAACATTGGACGGAGAAGGGAGCGGGAAAGACAGCGAAGAGACATACTTTGTTGTATCAGAGTGTGAGGAAGAATGGATGGTTGAGAGATTATCCGGTGGGGAGAGCTTCTTGTCGACTTCACAGTGCTAGAGATATATCGACATACAGGACTCAGTTGCAATACTTATACAGTAGTGCAATTGAGCATTATTAATACTACTCTAGAGAGGAGATCATTCCGTCCTTATAAATCCATTCTCATTCCAATGGTATTCTGTATCTCTTTCTACTATCTCCGACGGATGACGCCATTTTTTGCGGGGATCCGTCGGATATCGAGACTTGTTGATATCCGAAAGAGGCCGACGGGATTGATAGCAATTGATGGGCTGTGTACAGAGTATGGGGAATGTGCCCTAATGTAGTTCTAATGCAGAGGAAGATAAGATGCTGCGGTAGGCTGCGTATTAACGACCTAGTGCTGTGTCTGCTGGGGTGTGCATGTATTTGTCGATCCAAAGTACGATGTGGAGTACTGGAATATATAGAGGGGAGGTGAGAAAGAAAGTATGGTCGAGACTGTGATGTAGAGTAAATTGTTTGAGAGCTGGTAAGGTTGAATATTGTCAAAGATACGGAGCAATTGAAAGAGCGGTGGTCCGTATGCGGTGACTGAGGCATATAGGATGTCGGACTGACAGAGTACGTCAATAGTACTTTGGATAGCTTGGATAGCATAGAAAGTACGATTGGCGCAGACCTCGTTCTTCTACTACGGAGTACTCGTATTCCCTATAGGAGATAGTCATGTGAGGTCACCTTCCTCTTCGGACCTCTAACCTCACCTCTGCTCTCAGCCTGTCTGGCTGCGACTGACCCGGCGTCCAACTCACCAACTCATCTAGAATTTCTCCTGCATACATAGTACTGTTGCCACCAGCATTGCTTTTCCGGAGCCCGTTCCGAGGGTAACACGATTATGTTTGTTCCTGCTATACAACCCTCCATTTCGATATCGACCAGCTTCCACCGCATCATACACCAATGGGGCTCTCTTCGAGGCTTCGTCTGAAACAGCCAGCCCAATAAACCACCGCGGAGTCATCCGATAGTATGTTTGTCCATAATCATAACACCGCCAACTGTCCATTGACACTCGCCTGCAGCGTGCTCGCTCCCATCCCCACACCGTGTTTAGTTGTCCCTCCGGCCATTAATTGAATTCCCGGTTCCAGCTCGCATCACCTTTTTTCCTGCCACTCTCACTGGCCCTTGGCACTTGATAATCCGCTTGTGTTTCCACTCTGGCAACGGCTGCAAATTGTACGGCCTGGTCTGGCTTGCTCGGATCTGCGCGCTTTCCTTCGTCCTTTGGCAACCCGGCCCCGGGATTTTCTTCCTGCATCCCTCTGCAGTTCACTGACTGTCTATGCTTACGACTGCATTGCTTTTTTTACATTTTTGGGTTTTTATTTCGCTCCCGATCCCTGCTGGGTCGATTTGTTGTCTGTTATCGCCCAATTCGACATGGATGGGCCCGGATGAAGCGTCTATTTCCGGAAAAGACGCTGCCCGATATGTTTTCTATAAAGTTATATATACCTTCGAAATGTCTCTTTTCTTACCACGGTGTCGATATCCTTTCACTGTCTCTCCATTCGTTGACTTTGGATTTCGACTCTTCCTTCACGCTCATTCCCTTTGGATCTTCATGCATAATACCTGAACTCTGAATCTTTGTTGACCGCACCATGCCATACCTCCGCCGGCACACCCGATGGCCTCCATCTCCCTCGGTGGAAGATGAATATGTTTCTTTGGCCCGCGAATTGCATGGCTTGTCTAACCTGGGGGAGAAGCCCGGGCTTGAAGGCGTTTGTGCCAGAGGGACCATCAACCAGGAACCTATGATTTTGGACTTGGACCGTCGTTCCCCAAGTCCTCCGCCGCTTGTCCCCTGCACAGAAAACTGTTCGTCAGATGAGGGCAACGGCCCTCCTACGCCTCCTGCAATCGATGTCAGTCGCAAGCCGTTCTTCCCGGCCATCAAAAACCTTTCGTACGAAGCTTGGCCAATGTCCCCTCGGGCTGGTACGCCCCCGCCCCAATCATTCAACTTTGGCGACCTGTCGAACATTGTTGCGGAACCCAAGCGAGGATTTACTCCTCGAAGCTCCAAACAGCAGTTGCTTCCCGCTCAACAAAGGCCCATCCCCACGCCTGACCGTCGTCCGAACCCGGTTACGGTAAAGCCGAATGCAAGCCAGACCTATCTGACCCGAGAAAGCCCACCACGTCGAGAATCCTCCCCTGGCGCTCTGTCTTTTTCCCGAAAAATGGAAGAAAGATTCAGACGCCACGAGCAACGCCGAGCCTCAAAAGTTGAAGAGCAGAGTAGTCGTGAGAGCCTTCGCAGCTCCGCTACTGACTCTGTTGTTACTCCATTTCCAAGATCCATCAAGATGCCTGCAGCGACTGAGAGGTTCTTCATCACCCAGTCTGCATCTGCTCCGCAGTCTCCAATCCGTGAACACCACCGCATGTCCCCAAGATCGTCGAGAACCTTTGATCTTTCTACGCCTCCGTCACCTCGCCGTATGCCGTCGAACGTGGTACCTCCTTCACCAAGGAGGACAGTATCCTTCCCGGACGAAGTACAATTGATCCACGCGGTCCCAGGTCGAAGAATTGAATCCTCACCTCGGCCGTCACCGCGGCTGTCGCCTCGAGCTTCGCCAGCACCAGCTCGCCGGAGCAGCTCTTCTCTGGAGTCAAAGCTTCCAGCAGTCGCTAAGATTTCAGATCTCCGTCTCTCGCCTTGTCCTCGATCGGTGCAGATGCCTGGTCACCAGGATTGGTCCACGATCAGAGGCTTCGATCACTTGCATATCTGCCCTTCCTGCACGGAAAACATCTCCAACTCCAAATTCGGCAGTTTCGTCATCCCTAATGCCCCCAAGTCTCGCAGCGACCTGATCAGTTGCTCCTTTAGCGACCCCTGGGCCCGACTGGCATGGTTCCAGACCATTAAAGAAGACCTCAACCACCTCGACATTCTCTACAAAATCACCCGCGGAACAAGCGTTTGCCCCGGCCGCGACAAAGCCACTGAGTGCTGGTACAAAGTCATCGACCCAGAGACAAAAGCCCATCTCCCCGGCTTCAACGCCTGTCCCGCTTGCGTCCGCAACCTCCGAATCCTAATGCCTACCCTCCGCTACGCCTTCAAACGCAGCACCGTCAAGGACAAGCGCTCCTGCGACTTCGTCACCGACAGCCCCCGCTTCGTAAACTACATCGACCTGCTCGACCGCGCGGCCAACCGTGCCGAGCGAGAAATCCCACCCCGTGCCAAAATCCCTGAATTCATCGCCTACGCACGACGCAAGACAGCCCTTCCGGAATGCCGTCGCGATCGCCCGAAGTACAAAACCTGGCACTACATCCCTCAATTACCTGAATTCACCGTCTGCGAGGACTGCTACGAAGACGTCGTCCGGCCGTTCGCTCAAGACGACGAACCCATCGCCAACAAGTTCACGAGTACCCCACGCCTCCTCCCGGGTACTGACAGGGCTTCTCGCTGCCGCGAGGCAACCTGCCAGTTGTACTCGCCGCGGATGCGCGCGAAGTTCAAGGATTCCGTGCAGAGAAATGACTTTGGTTTTCTGAAGGCTGCTGTGTTGAAACGCTTTGGTGCGGAACAGGTGTATCAGGCGCGGCGGTCGAAGTTGTTAGGGCAGTGGGATCGGGGGTATGATGTTGATTTGGAGTTGAGGAAGAATAAGGTGCCGTGGAGGAATGGGTGGGAGTGAATTACATTATGTTTTAATTGTTCGGCTGGTCCGATGTGTATAACAGTGACTATTGTGACTTATTTTATTGTATTTGGTAATGTTAAATAGGCTTGACTCGAGAACATAACATAAATGCTATTTATTGACCTATCAAAGCCATTTTATATACAAGACCAACCAAACCAAACACGCCATAAACACCAATGCACCAAACTCATAAGTCAAACCTAAGAGAATAGTAGTCCAATTACCCAACCAATCCCACAACCTCCCCAGGCCACCTCCTCCCCCAAACTGCCGCTTTAGGTGGGACTCTCCCCCCCATCGGCGCCAGAACCCTTATCTTCCCCTTCTCGACGTCAACATCTGCAACATACAGGAAGCCCATGATACTTGCGTCGCGGACTTCGGAGGGGGATGCAGTGGGTGGGGCGTGGGTGACTGCGAGGAGGGAGTTTGCCATTGTTGTTGGGAACGGTGGGGGGAGTTTTTTGAGGGGGGGTTCGTTGTTTTCGTTGGGGGAGGGGGTTGTAGAGGTGGTGGTTGTTGCTGCTGGGTCGTAGGGTGTTGTTGGGGCTGGTACTGGGGTTGGTGTTGTACCCGGGAGAACTGGTGTGGAGGTGCTTTCTTCAGGCTGAGATTGAGTTCCGGGGTAATCATTTATTCCACCACCTGGCAATAACGACTCCAGCTGCGAGGGATCATAATCATCCTCATCCTCATCTTCCGCCCCAGCGACGTTATAAACAGCCATAGAATTGAAATCCAGCTGCTGCGCATGCGGGGAAAGCGTGATATTGGTCGTCGAAGACGCAGATGATAGTGACAGTGCCGTAGATGCAGTTGAGGGAATGGGGTTTCCGAAAAAGTATGACCGGATGGCTGCTTCGCGGACGCCCTTCATGAATGCGGCGTCGCGGTCGACGCAGCCGCCTGATTTGGGAAGTTTGATAACGGAGATGCGTTCGTCGGAAGCGGCTGCCGAGGCGGAGGAGGTGGGTTTGTTATCGTAAGATTTGAGCATGGAGCTGTAGAGGCGTTCGGAGCCGAGGACGAGGATTGTAGTTACTGCGTCGTTAGCATCTCTGACATGGGTAAAGAAGGCGAAGGGGGAAACGTACTGGAAAACTCCGTGACAATATGATTGATCACCTCCAAACTCCCCGGCCTTCCATGCCCCAGAACCCCAGGCGTATCAACAATAATCCCCGTCTCACGCACATCTTCATCCTCCGCCATCCTCCCCGTAACCGACAACGCCAATCTCGACAAAACAGGCCGATACAGCGCGCCCTCATTCTCCAACGGATTCTGCGATGGATAGAAATACACCAACGGCAACTTAACCGGCACTGGACTCGGCCCAGACATCGGACTATTCCCCCATCCCTCCTCGACATCAATCATCGTCCGAAATGCAGTCGCCGTCAACGTCCCAGGAACACTCAGCATACCCTCCGTCGGGTCCACATTAACTACGAGTGGCTGGCGCTCCATCTTGGTCGCATACGCAGTCAGAATCTTCGCGACACTCGTCTTGCCCGCGTTCTCGGGACCAACGATCAGAACCCGCGGGCCATCTTTCCCTGTAGCCTTAGCTTCTTGTCGTAGTGTCTCCAGCGCAAAGTGCACGTTTGCGTATTCCACCATCGGCGTCTCCTCTGCTACATATTCGCTCTGGCACCCACCTGCGCCGTATCCGCGCGTCGGGCCACCGAGACCAGGGAAACCAGTGCTAGTACCCGTGGCAGTAGCAGTGGCTCCTCCATTTACAAGACCATCGATCGTATCTCCGGCGCTGATTTCCAAGGTGCAGCCGTGCCATGTGTAGATTGCGGCTTTAGTGCCGGAGAAGGTGTAGGTTTGGGAGGCGGCGAGTTCGGTGCCGAAGAGTTCTGCAGTGCCGGCTAGGAGCTGCAGAAACCCTGTCAGTATTCATGTATTTATTGAATGTAAGCTGCAAAGAAGGGAGGGACGTACCTTGACTCTCACTGTCGTCCCATGGGCGACTTCAAACCTCCATTCTGACCCTCTGGCCAGACTGACTTGGGTTGGCGGTGCGGGGGTGAACTCCGTTTCCACGGAAGTTTGGGCAAGGTCAAGACCCGGGAGAGACATGGTGTCTCTTTTTAAGAAATTGAGTATGCGCTTTTCTGTTGAGTAGTGATGAATGCGTGTAAAAGAAAAGTGAAGGTGATAGCTAGCGGAGAAGCTGTTTTGCTTTGTTTGCAGCAATTCCGAATCAGGTAATTTGCGACTAGCCCAGAATATCTGCGACTACGATATCTTCAGTCGAACGCTCCCAACTACGCCATCTTCCATAAAAAGAATCTACTGAACAGTCTGCCCTAAAGTTGATATATATAGACCATAATCGATTGAACCTACTTGACGCATTATCAAACACCTGCCCACAGCTCCAACCCTTTCCCAGGCAAGAGACACAGGGTCATAAATCAAATACCAGGTATCCAGAAATAAGAACAAGAAAAGGAAAAAAAAAAAAAAAAAAAAAAAAAAAAAAAAAAAAAAAAAAAAAAAAAAAAAAAAAGGGAAAAGGAAAAGGAAAAGCCCATGAACAAAGGAACGTAGAAACAGACGCTTCGCTTCCGATCTCCAGGATCCCGCCAATTGCTATATCTGCCATACTGTAGCAACAGAGTGAACATTAGAAAGAGGTGTAAGGTGTCAATACAATACATCGAAAACCAACAGGGTCAGAAGGGCCCGGGGTGAAGAAAATTGAAAAACGAGGACGGGGATGTCGGACTGAGAATAAGGAAGGGAATCAAGGACTGGACGTCGTTCCGAGAAGGTATCCCCAGGAAGACTGAGTAGACAATAACCGAATTAAAGTAGAGCATACTCTGCAGAGAGGAAACTAAAAGAAGTAAGGAATCGAGGCCCTTTATGCAAAGTTAGACGTGTCCCAGCAAAGAATGTCAAGAGTACTTACGCAAGGGCAAAAGCAGCTGTGACTCCAACCAAGGCACGGTTCCTCACTCGTTCCCGCTTGAGCTTCTCTTCCAACACCTTCGCCCGCTTAACACGCTGGGTCGAAGCGGCCTTGGTCTCTTCGTCCTCCGAGTCTTCACTCAGATCATCTGGCTTGCGCTTTTGAGCGCCCTTTGATGATGACTCTGTGGGCTCTCCCTCTGCGGCTTTGCTGTCGACTGCTTCTTGCACCATCTCTTTTGCCTTGGCAATCATCTGCGCCGTGTCCTCTGCGGAGGGTGCGTCGGGGAGGAATTTGACGGGCATCTCAACCGAGAAGGTGGTCTGCTTCGTCTGAGCGTCCTTTGCCTTGTCCACGGATTCTTCGACATCAACCTTGACCTTCTTTTCTTCCTCTTCTTCTGGCTCAGCCGGAGCGGCAGTCTTCCTCGACCTGGTTGTTGTCCGTGGCTTCTCCACCACTTCTGACTTTGTTTCCTCCTCGTCGACTTCCACACTTTGCTCCACGGTTCCATTGGCCGACCCGGCATCAGCATCCAACGACGACTGAAGACTGGCATTTGCAGCATTCGTAGCAGCAACGTTAGCCTCCTTGATGGCCCGCGTGGTTCTGGACTTGCGTGGCGAAGCAGCTCTCTTGCTAGGCGATGCGGACCGTCCCCGTCTGAGTCGTGTTGCGGCAGCGGAAAGTTGAACGGGAGCTTCGATCGGCGGGATGTCGAATTTGGGAGGGGGAGTGATTTGCTTCTTGGCACTCGATGGGCTCTGGACGATATCGGTAGGATCCAACAATGCACGAACCCAATCGAACATCTGGTACTCCTTGGCTAACTCCAAGGCTGGATAGAAGCGTCAGGATGATATACAGTAGTTTGGAGCTAATCTGTACTTACCGAAACCCGGCGAAATCCATACATTACCCGCAATCTCGTCCTCACTGGTCTCCTCCCGTGCCTTGAGGTAATCACGCTCGGATCTTTCCTCCTCGACCTTCGCCCACGGGAAAGCGATCTTGAACATGCCAGTAGCGCTCACGAATCCATCCTTGCTCCGCCGCTGTGTGGATTGCGCATTAATCACTGACAGCACCTTCCCAAGACGCACGGAAGTGGACTCACCATCAAAAAGTAGGTCTCTGGGTGCTGTTGCGGAGTGTGCGAGGGGAAGATCTCAGAGCCTTTCAGATCCTTAGGCAAAGGCGCGCGTAGATGAGCGTACTCAAAGGGACCCAGGTTCTCCGGGCGAGTCGCATTGGACGTGCCGATCTGCGTCGCCTTAACGGCGAGATTTGTCTTTCCCAGACGACGACGCGTCAGGAGATCATCGTCTATGGTCGTACAGAGAGCGCATGTTAGTCCAGACTGTTATGTATTGATGCTACTTGATAGCAGTGTGTTTCCGGGGTGATGCGCGTGACAAAACAGCGGGCGATGGCGATGGGGGAAACCTACAAGCAGGGGCACCATCCCCCGAGATAAGAGGGTTATTCTTCTTGGGAAGAGAGCGCGCCATGGCGAAATGAACAATCTCGAGTCAAAGACTTGAAAAAGCTCAGAAAAATATGTCGGGGTGGTCAAGGCTTCTCTTCTTAAGCAGTCAAGGAGAATGAGGGAAATGCGACGCCGGCCACGTTGCAGGCGTGTTGTTTCTCGCTCTCCGTAGTTTTAGCGGTTGAGGGAACCAAAACGTCACCACAGAAACGGCGCAGTAAACACAGCACAGCTGAATTAGGAAGGCGCACCCAGCACTAAAGCGAAAAGAGCCAAGATAGATGCACAACGGTGATTCACGTTTCTTGACGGACGATCGAATCAGCTGCTTAAATCCACAAAAACAACGACGAGAAAATCAAGTGGGCGGGCGGGAGTTTTGACAGTATTCGTACGGTACTTTGCGGTCTTGGCATGGTAGACATGGACCAATGGATGGTGCTAAAAGTCACCTGATTTACTCGAAATGGTAATACTTGTACCGTTCCCCGGTAAATGGTGACAGTACAAATTCTCCTGCCTCAGACATGCTCTGTACTTGTACATTGCTTGGTATGTGCAGCTTCCCAGAAGAAAACAAGGACCCGAATGAAGCCAGTAACGCTGCAGAAGTTAAGGATCTAAGATAACCTGGCATATTAGAATTGGAACCGATAGGTTGTACTACTACGTACAGAGAACTACTTCCCCGCTCTGCAAGATATGGATACCAACTGCTCTCAGCACAGCATCCAGAGCGCATCAATAGGTACTTGTAAGTATTTGATACCCGCAAAATAACAGTAGAGTAAAGAGTACCCATTGGTACTCTGTAAATGACTATTTAAAGCCTGTCCATGCTAACGGTGATCTATGTCCGATGCAACGGTCAACCACCGAACCATAACCAACGCAAACCCCTCCTTTCTAGAAAGATAGAAAACATCTCCATTACTACACGTAGCTCTCTATTAACAGGTAATAATACCATCGCAGCACAGAGCCAAGTCTGGCCCCTGATAGTGTCACCGCCTTTCCACGCCCCCCACCATCCTCCTGGACTGTGTCAACCAACCAAAACAAACCCCCTGTTGCGAACGCTCTTTTTCCCTTTCTTCTCTTTTCTCTCCTTCTCTATCAATTGAATATTCATATAGGTACGTTGTTTACTATTTTTATATGGAGACTGGCCTGGTACCCGGATAAAGCTAATCTATCTTCTATAGCTCTCCTCATCCCGATACCCCACCAACCCAGGAACAACCGTCACAATGACCGACCACCACGAAGATGATCTCGCTGCCTCCAAGACCGAGGGCTTCAAGGTTGGAGAGAAGAAGACCATTGAGGAATATACACAGTTGGGTATGCTCACTATCTGCACGGCTCCTGGCATTTATCCCGTTCCCCTCCTTACCGAGTATATCCTGTGACACCTGTCGACATACAAACTTAACCCAACTACTAAAAACACACCCGCTCGAATAATATACTGATCTAATGCTTAACAGACCAAAATGACGAATCCCTCAACCGCTGGAAGGCCTCCCTGGGCCTAAACAGCGGCGAACCCATCGGTGACCCCAACGACCCCCGCAAATGCATCATCAAGTCCCTCGCCCTGGAAGTTGAAGGCCGCTCCGACGTCCTCATCGACCTCTCCGCCCCCGGGGCTCTCGACAGCCTCAAAGATAAGCCATTCACTATTAAGGAGGGCGCTACGTTCCGGATCAAGGTGGTCTTCCAGGTGCACCATGAGGTGCTGAGCGGTCTGAAGTATCTGCAGGTGGTTAAGAGGAAGGGTATTCGGGTTAGCAAAGATGAGGAGATGCTGGTGAGTTTGGATTATAAGTCTGGTTAGTGTATGTGGGTGGAAGCTAACTGGGTAATAGGGAAGCTATGCCCCCAACACAACGGGCAAGGTCGACTACGAGAAGAAATGTGAGTTTTGCTATTGCGCTGCAGTGGACCGGTCGTATGCTAACTTGACTAGTCAACACCGAGGAGGCTCCTTCGGGCATGATGGCTCGTGGCCACTACAATGCCGTTTCCAAATTCGTTGACGACGATGACACAACTCACCTGCTGTTCGAATGGTCGTTTGACATTGCCAAGGACTGGTAGACTTTGATAGTTATTTAGCATTGAATTTTTTTCTTTTTGCCTTTTTGAACTTATCGTGAGCAGCGTCGAGTTTTAAGCCATATACGTCTGAAACGAGTTTCCTTCCAACGTTCTTGCGCCTATAGCAACATTGGAGAATCCATTGAAATATCAAGGGTATAAACCGTATATCACATCCCAGAAATTGCCAATACATGCTTCATCATATGCCAAGTTTCAAGACCAAGTATCTCAGATCGAAATAGAAAAGGGACAGATAAACTCCCCGGGGTATCACAAAAAGTAATCAATCACAGGACTTTGGCCATCCTTCTGCTGGGCCTGTTGCTCTGATCGATGGATATCATTCTCCGGCGCAGCATCGAAGATATTGAAATACCGCTCGCCCGTATCGCTCACTTCAAGCACACTAGCCAGGTTCCCGCACCGGTAGCAGTAGTTCGGCGCACTCCAGACAGTACTCAGTCGGTCATCGTAGAGTACCTGGTAGCCCTCCTGGCACAGTTGATGCGCGCGCAGAATATGCGACATGCTGTTTACCTCGAGGAATTTCCGAACCACCTGTGCTCCGAAAGTATATCCAGCCCCGCGTGGGGAGAGCGAGAACTCGTCGCGTTCGGTATCGGGGTCTGACCAGACCAGATCGGCCATGGGGCCTTCGTGTGGGATTTCACGGAATCGGTCGATGATCTTGATCTGGTCAATGGAGTGGATCGAGGGGGAGAGGCCGCCGTGCACGCAGAAGATCTGGTCGTTGATCACGACGCTCAGGGTGAGGAAGTCAAACATGTCGGTGAAGTAGTGCCAGACGTTGGCATTGCCGTATTTCCGCGCACACTCAGTGTAAAATCCGTATGACTGAGTCACGCCGCGGGATTCATGGTTTCCACGGATGAGATGGACACGCTGGGGGTATCGTAATTTCAAGCAAACGAGGAGGGAGATGGTTTCCACGCTGAAAAGACCACGATCCACATAATCTCCTGCAATTGTGATACCAATTAGCTCGGAACCAGAACCCATGCCCCATTAGCCAAGAACGTACCAAGAAATAGATAATTCGTGTCCGGACAAAATCCTCCAATCTTGAATATCTCAATCATATCAAAAAACTGCCCGTGAATATCACCGACCACAGTAACCGGAGCCGCAATGTGGACAACATTGCTCTCCTTCATCAACAGCTCTTTCGCTTTGGCGCATATTGCTTCGATAACCGAGTCTGCCAGCAACTCTTTTCGGTAGAGTCTCTCAATGCACTCGTCCAAATCGATACTAGCTGCGAAACAATGAGACACGGTTGAAGTAACGCAAGAAGTGACATGATAAGAGAGCGAACGTACATGGTAAGCCAGGCATTGCGGCTAAATTGCGGCGTTGGTCCAACGCCTAAGGGTATTGTATTGATATTCTGGAACACAATCGATCGATAAACGAATGAGTCGGTCTCGGGAAGATATGCACACGCGCTCGAGGATAATCGCAGGAATCGTAGTTAAGCACTATGCCGGTAAGGAGGAAAAAGGATCTCTAAGAAGCAATTCTGCAACAACTCGCATCATGACCGACAGTCAAGCCGCAGTACAAATGAAGGAGTGACGGCCAGTCAAACCTGCACACAAGCTTCTAAAGAAGAAACACGTTAAATGAATGTCTATCCAGCCAAGCGAGAGGCCTAATTATAACTCCATTGTCGGAAATGATCTGGGCCGTGAGCAATTCGGATAATAAGGAGTGGGCAGTCGGTATTCTGATAATGTTTGGGGCTGCCCGAGCGTTCTGCCATCTGGCACCGCCTGCTATCTGTAGAGGGATTCCGTAGAATAAGTCACGTGATTCAAGTAGACCTCATGCCTTCCTCTTAAGGAAAGTGTATTGGGATTTCACATGATTTTGAAAGATACTGTATCTATTGGCACTATATCGCAATGCACAGTCAATTACCTTTAAGTAAGAACTGACTCACATTTCTGTATAGAATCCACCGCCTCTTCGTCACGTCGGTGCCTGCCCTAAACGTCATGCAAACTGGGTCACACTTTCCTTCAGGTTGTCTAGCCTCATCATAAGTGCGGGATCGCCGATTCCCACGCGGGAATAGCCACGACTATTGCGACTATGTCACTCCTGACTATTTGTGTATTGATAACTCGTTCACCTTGCGACTCGAATCCAGATCATATCCGCGAATATCTACTACAGGGGATGTTACTATCGTCCAACCACAATCATTCATAGAACTTTCAAACAGCGAGGCTCAGGAAGAGCTCCCTCATCAGTTGTTCGCCAACGTCCTCCGTCGCCTCCCAGTCGACAACTTGCTGCCGCGCCCCGACTCTTCCCCAAGTCTCTTCGTCTATTAGGTGAGTGATGATGTAGCTCACTGCGCGGTGTCACCTCTCGGGTGTCGTTCCTGAATGTCCCGTTCCGGACCCAAACGCGAGGATACTGGCTTTAGCGAGCGAGTGCTGCCTGCTCGCAGGGTATAAGTAACTGCTCGTCGCCCGGCTTTCTCTTTCCTCTTTCCTTCTTACAACTCACTCTCGCACCTTCCTTCCTTTCCAAGCTCTCTCTGTATCTATTCCTTTTCTCTTCAAGTTTACTTGTTCATACTTTCCCATACACTGCACTCTTTCTTTCCTATTTCATCTCTCTCGCTCGCACTTTTCCTTGCCTGCACTGCACCTCCATCTCTTGACTGCTCCTTCGACCACTCGATGCCACACTTATACGCAGCCACAGTAGCACAACAGAAGCTAAGTACTTCATTTCTTTCTTGTCTTTAGTTTTTCCCAAAATAGGGCGGTCCCGCAGCCAGGGGTTTTACCTAATTTCTGCTGCCGGTCGCCTGAATTGTCAAGGTGCATTCACGCATTTCTGGAAACTTTATGATATCACCTTTTAATATCACACGGATGCTTGCTGGAGATAGCTGCACAAAGAGACGCCCTTCGGGGAAGAGTGCAGTATAGCCTGTGGAGTCCATCTATTTTGTCAGGGTGCTTCCGTGCACCTCTGAAGGTTCTTCTTTGCCCTCTGTTTTTTATGGGTGCCGTGAAGGTTTTTCTAGCAGTTGAACGTTGGCTGATAGGAGATACAAACTTTTTTAGGTACTCAGAGAACGACCTGACTGGTGTTCGATGACGACATGACATCCTTTCCACAGAAGCTAAGTATCCCATCTCTGTCTTGTCCTTCTTTTATCTCTTCCCCTTGGCAGACCTCGCTTCCAACACCGTAATCTCACAGTGGAGGCGAAGTAGTAGAGAGGTATGGTGACCACACGGATACAGCTGCACAACAGACGCCCTTCGGGGAAGAGTGCTATGGGGTCTATCCAAAATTGTTCTTTCTATTTTGCATCCCCTCCTACCCTTGTCCAGTCAGTCCACTATACTGAAGACGTTTACCCAAGAGGTCATCGCTCGCAAAACGGCGTTCTGTAGTATAAGTTTTGCTGTTGGGCACATTCCCTGCCAACCACACAACTTGTCAGGATGCTACCGTGCATCATGTGCCCTGGTGACTAGCAGTTGAACTTCAACTGATAGGAGATGCAAACCCCCCTAGGTCACCCATACCAGATCCTACCCCTGATGAGTGAGTGTTGGCAAGGGCAAGGATTATAGTGGGTGAGTTCCAACGCACCTTATCTCAACCTGCCCAGTAGTTGACTGATCGACCATGAACAGCGACAGCGGAGAGTGTTTGCTATACAGGGACGTGGGCATCAAGTCATTTCTGCTATTGACATGATGTTTGCGTTTCATGTATATAGTCGACTGTATATAGTTGGCTAATGGGACTATGTTCATGTCTTACCATTAACCTGGTCACGATTCACGGTGCCCCTGCGTAGTAACAAGTGAAAAGGACAAGCGCTCGTAGTCACTCTTCCTCAAGCAACTGGTGACAGGAGATTATCCCGAAGCTATTTTGCAGAGATGGACTCATCATAGCGATGTAAACATGTGTGGGAAAGGGACGTTAGCCATGTTCAAGGATAATTCTAGTGTTGGTCTGTGCTTTGTCAATCATTCTGACGCGGAGTAGATCAGGAACAACTATCATATCTATTCACTATCTATGCTATGTATTCTAATTCCCCGACTACACTCGTCAACGTTCTATCTAACTCCCTAGAGCCATTAAAATGAACCAAGCAACCGTTCCAAACTCATGAGAATCTGCATCTCCAAACCCATCCTGTCGTGGCATAATTGGGTAGCAATCTCAAGACTTAATTCGCACTTCAGCAATCCTTTGGTTACTTCCATCTCTTCAAATCATGGGTATAATCAGACAATAGCGAGATCATGAAAGCTCACAAGTTCCTTCTTCGGATATTTGCAACTCTTGACAGTCATCGGGAGGGTCAAAATCTCGAATAAAGTGTGTCTGCTTTGAAGTACGGTGTAAACAGACAACCGTTCTTGTCTTGCAAAATAAGACTATGAATAACGTTCACAGAGGACCTGTTTGACTGGTTTATTGTGTGGTGAATTGATGCCCAAAACACACAATCAAACTCAAGGATAACGCTCAAGGGAAGTATACTCAAGTTGAACGAATGCCTACTAGATGAGCGAAGGGTCCACTGCTATGTACGACAAACGCGCAGCGGAGAAGGATTCATTCCAGGATGCTCAAATATCATTTTGATAGCATGAAATGCCTTTGGAAGGCCCACGTTTCTATACGAGGACTAAATCCCTGAGCCTAAGTCAAGCGGACAGGTACCTATGATAATGCCAAATTTCCCTGATGACCCAATCACCGTGAGGAGATGCCTTCTCTTCCCCTTAAAGAAGGAAGCGGACCACTGGGCATCCTACTATCTTCAGGTGTACGGGCCTAACCTTTTAGTTTCACGAAAGAAAGGTATTAAATTAGACAGTCGCTAGTAATGGACTGACATGCTACAGTGTAACAACGGTACCACAGAGTGCAACCGACAACCGACGATAGAAGCCGTACAAGGAGCGGGTCATGGTGGATTCAGCCAATTAGCTACTTGGACGTTGCTATTTCACTTCATCCCAGCGCCAAATGGACTTGGGTCTCCCATAAACAGCAGATTTTGGGGCCATGAATGGAAGTCATACACCGACAGGCAGTTGGAGAACCAATTCAGGATGCTCGAATAAAAAAGCTCAATAACATGCTATCAGTGATATACTACATTAGTACAAGCAACAATGCCTAATCCCTCAAATCAACAACAACCTGTCCCTCCCTCCCAAGTTCCCGCCTAACCCTAGTTCCCATCTTCTCACTCAACTTCATGATCTTCCTCTGAACCCATTCATGGTCCTCATCATCCACATCCAACAATGTAACCTGGAACCGATCACATCTTGTCGGAAAAATCTCCAACTTATCCAACATCAGCCTTTTCCCTTCTCCTCGACCACCGCCATCACCATTATCAGTACTGACGACAACCCTCCAAACACCCCCCAGATCATTCCGGAACTCCTCATTCAACGCATAATCATCCACGAAATCCCCACATCCATACATGATCACCGCTCCCTTATACCTCTCAACGCCCTGGATATGATGTGCAGAGTGTCCATGCACGATATCAACGCCGCACTCGTCAATGAGAAAATGTGCCATGTCACGGATCTGTTCGGACGGTTGCCACGTGTAATTCGGACCCCAGTGGATGGAGAAGATTTTCAGACTTGATTCGTCTGCTTTGGATTGGGAGTGACAGGGAGTGGTGAGGAGGGTCTTCAGATGGTGTTTTGTGGAGGGTGTGTAATCGATGAGGTGGAACTCAGGGATGACGGACCAGTCTCTGGGGTGATCAGAGGCTGAATATACGTGTACCTTGTGCTTCACCTGATCACCTTCAGAATCTGACCTCCTCGGAAGGTCAAGTATAGCCGGCAACCTCGCCTCAACCGCATTATCCCCCACGCCCGCAAACTGCACACCAACCCCCCTAACTCCCCGAATCGTATCCCTAAGCCCCTTCTCGCCAAAATCCACTGTATGATTATTCGCCAAACTAACAAAATCAACTCTCCCCTCTCCCAACACCCCCAAATTCCCCGGATGCATACGATAATTAAACACCTTCCCAGCCCACTTATCCGTACTCTCCGTAACCGCCGTCTCCAAATTCACCAGATTCAGATCCCCCCGCCGGAACAATGTTAGCGCGCTGCCCCATGGAGACTTGTGGTTGTAGGCTGAGAGGTAGGGGTAGCGTTCTATGAATGTTTTAATTGTGTTGGCGTAGTGTGGGGAGGCGAGGTGTGTTGGGAAGAGTTGGTCGATGAGGCGGGCGAGCATGACGTCGCCGGTGAAGTTTAGGGTGTAGGTCGTCGGTGTCGAGCGGTGGGGGTGGGGGGTTGGCATTTTGGGTTGTTTGGGAGGGGTGGGGGGGGTGAGGGATCTCGATGGAGGTCATTGCATTTGCTATGTTTTATTGGATTGGTGTTATGGTTGTTGGGAATGGGGGCTAGTATAGGGCAGGGCAGCGTATATATATACTGGGTCATCATGATGACATCAGGGCATGACTTCAGTCAAGCATAGTTTGATTATTGAATGTTCATAAAGCTCATCAGAATCACTAGAAGCCAATCCGAATCCGAAACTGTAACTGTAACTAGATTATCGACGTTACATAACAGTGAAAAAGCACAAGAGCCGCCGTAAGTCTTTTGTCAAATGAGATGAGTTTCGCCTTATCCTGCCAACGCTTAAACAAACATACAGACCCGGTAATTCCCCTTTCTGTTTTTATCCATTTGCCCAGGGTAATTCTTGAATTCATAACAAAAAGATTAGAAGTGGTATACATCTCACCGCAAACCCACAATTTGCGCCAGACAGGTATTCGAGATAGAACAAAAGAACTATCATCGATTTGATTAGATTCGTGTTATTGTCCTAGCTCCGCCAGTTCACGCTCCTTTGCTCTTAAAATCTCGCGCATTTCTTCGGCTTCCCGTTGCAACTTGATCCGTCGTTCAGACATGTATCCATCTAATTCATTGACACCAGGCAATGATTGTTGCGGTGGCGGTGGGTGAGCAAGAGGTGCGGCTTGAGACGGAGGGTGATGATGATGCTGGTGCGGCTGATGCTGAAGATAAGGCTGAGGATGTTGTTGACGACCAACAGGAGCCGGAGAATCTTCCTGGCGTTTATCGGCGTGGTTCAAAAGAGAGGAGATCGAGCTGAGACGAGTTGGTGGAGATGGGTTAACAGAGGACATAATGGGAGGTAACTGATTCGAACCCGATTCCAATGTTGTAGGAACGGATGCAGAGTCGACTGACGATTCTGCGAGGGTTCGCTTCTTCGGGTTACCGGAAGGATTGGGAGAAACAGAGCGTCGACCAAATTGTGAAGAAGCGGGAGAATGGCTAGGCACACCCATCCGTTCTGGTTGCAACAATCTAGGCGGCGGAGGGTGATGGGGGAGCGAGACTGTCCCTGACCTGTAGCTTGTAAAATCGACAGGCGGTGGTGCAAAGGTGAACGGTCGTGCCTGAGGCGAGCCTCTACTCATTGGGGGATAGTGGTCAACTGGCTCTGTACTCAAATAGCGATAATCGTCTTGACTGTGAGCAAGTCCAGCAGGAGAAGCCTCTGGTGATGCGGAGGAACCGTTGGAGGACTGAGTGGCCGCAGTCGGAGATTGGTCTCTCAGTGCGGGAACGACCCGCTTCCTCCGCTTAATGATGGTCTTTTTCATTGTCGTAGGTCGATAGCAACCGTGGAGCTTGTAATAGAGACCTGTTACGGTTAGCTCACAGGAATTTATAACAGAAAAAGAAGGCCAGCATACCGCAAGCGTTACAAATAGGGTGACCAAGCTCGTCTCGGCGCCAGAGCGGAGTGACGGTCGTGCCACAGTTTTGACAGGAAACCAATATCGTACCGCCTTCGTCCGATGGCCCGTTTTTCCCCGATACTTCTGGATCTGGCAGTACGGGAGGCGGATTCTCAGACTCTGCGCTCGCAGCTCTATTCCAAGCATGCATTGGAACTGCACCGCGAGGCGTTGCCTTGTAGACACGGTTGTTGTATGCCGGGCACCCATCGCATCCTTCGGCACCACCGGTACCGTTGCAGTTTCCACCACCAGGACAAGAACCTTTGGGACCATGATTGCATCCTCCACTGTGCTTCGTAGCAGTATCTGTCGAGGGTACCGGCGAAGTAGGCTGTTGCTGTGCACCGTCCTGATCAGCTTGACCACGATTCCGTTTGGTTGGTCGAGCGACATTTCGGGCCTTGAGATAAAGGCCACAGGCGTTGCAAATCATGGCTCCAGTCGGTGATCGTCGCCATAATGGGGTACTTTTTGTTCCACAGTTACTAAAGCCACGAATTAGTATCGACTGTACTATCGCATTTTTCTTTTCTTCTTCTACTTCTTCTTCTTCTTCTTCTTTCCCCCTTCGCGGAATACGTACCTGCAAGAATGCCCCAAAAAGGACGAGTCCTTTTGAGACTTGGGTGAAGATTTGTCATTTGCAACAAACGACTCAGAATGGACACTTTCCGCTACTTCCACTGGCCTCCCATTCTGGTTGTCCTCCCAAGGACGGTCGACCATGTGTTCGCGGCCGGCCTGAGCCGACGAAATCAGCTGCTGAGCAGCATCCAGATCTTCTGCTGAAGGGTGTCGCGAAAGGACGTCGGGGTTCCGCGGGATCGATCGCGCAGCATCCATCTGAGGAATCGATGCTAACATTGCCACCATCAAGCACCACTATTGTTATTGGTTTCTCGGGGGTAAAAAGGGTTGATCGCCCGGGCACCAAACGACCAAGGTGAGACGAAAGAAGTAGCGGGGGGCAAATTGATCAAAGCGCGTGAAAAAAGGGGATATTCGTGGTATCACAGCGTCAAAAGTCGGTCAAGACGACAGCAAGGACCCGAACAAAAATGGGGATATCGAAGACCCAACCGGGGAAGGCAAACCTGCAGAAATATTGCAGGCCGTCAAACCCAACAAACAGGGACAGCAGATCCGGGGATCTGGGAAAAGGCCGAAGAAGGGGATCTTGGAGTCCGGAGGTCAAAAAAAGGACACGCTTATCGATCAAGTCACCGGAAGGAAAAAGCCGCCACCGAAATATTTAGTTTTGATGTCTCCTCCTGTTCACAGGGGTTGATTCGAAAGGAGATTGGTTGAAAATGATGAGATAAGAGTGGCGATTCAGGGAGAAGTTTGTTGGCCAGGGATGAAGAATGGGAGAGCTGGATGTGTTGGAAAGGAATGAAAGAGGGAAAGAGAAAATTGAAGGGAATCTCAACAAAAGACACGAAGAGAGATCAATAGTAGAAATGCCAATAGTCTGGACAAGGAAAGGGATCTGCGAGATGATGGTGCAGATAACGGAGAGGGACAGGGAGAAAGGGTTCAACAGATGGATAAGATGAAAAAGATATCAGGAGAAGAAAGATTAGATGAGGATGACAAAAGAGGTGAGATGAAGAAGATCCAGAACTTTTGCTCAGGATCCGCCCACCGCCCAATTGGCGCCAACGGTGACCCTAAAAACCAACAATCCTTATCGCCGGGTCTGATCAGTAGTAGCCTGGAGTATAAGTACGTATTTTTGTCGCGAGCCTAGGATACCTGAAAGATCCTGTGAGTGCGTATGCTTTGTACTCAGACAAAGGATCTACGCCCTTTCTCTTTTAGGGACTTTTTTGGCTTTTGTCCTCCCAAGAAAAAAGTGGGCTCCCTGCAGCAGTCGGGACTCTGATACTAGTCTGTGGTAGTTTGTTCCCCGGACTGTCAGACACGCGCTGAGGTCAAGGCAAGCCGTTCGAGTGGGATGACTGGTGGCAAAGACAAAGGCAAATAAAGTAGAGTGGAAAAAACCGAGCACAAGGTAAGGTTATTGCTTTCTTTTTTTTTTTTTCAAGCACGGACAAAAAAAGTAGAGAGGCAGAAGAAGGCCGAGAGATTACTGAAACGGGAGTCAGGGCGGTTTCCCCCAGATCGAATCACTGCGGCTCCATCGATGCTTGTTTTGGTTTAGCGTTATGGACCTAATTAGAATGCACCTTCCCTAGTTGGTGCTAGGTGGAGTCTAGCCCTAATAAGCCTCTTTATTTGACTTCTTATTGGCTGGCTGGACAGGGATCCTCAGGTCAGCATTATCACTGCAGTCCTTATTGGATGCGGATGTTTCCAGCGCCTTCCATTGTGTGGACCCGGAACAAAATATATCCGCTTGGTAGCTGATGGATGACTGATAAGAATAGAACGCTGACGAACTAGATCTTTTTGTGATTTTATTGGTCAGATGGCTGGATTTTATGTATTCGGTTACACTATTCCGTGTATTCTTGGTATGCAAAATGACACGCAAACAAAATTAATCGAGCAATCAGAGAGCAAGCATAGCAATCAGCCAATCCTTCTCACCATTGGCAATGCAACCCTGTGCCATTTTTAATCAATCAGTCACATGCAAGATCATATTATCTGACATTTAGATTGATAATCTCTGTCCCACCACTATGGCGTGGTCAGGATGACACTCGGATACTGACAGGTCATCTACGATCATCTCCTGATTCTATACGTGGATAACCCTTGCATTCATCTAGACTTCGTCTCGGACATATCAAATCCAATAGTAGATCAATAATAATAATAGTAGTATCCTCATATAGTACACACACGGACCACGGCAATTACACAAGCCAAATATACTTCCTGGTCACTCATCTCATGATCAACTCCTCCAATCCTTCCGTTTTCACATGACTCTCAAGTCATCGTCAAACAATACATCCCGTTCGTGACACCCGTGGCACTCATCCAGAATCGTATTATGCAGAAATCTTTTGTTTCCCTCTTTCTTTCCCAACGCTATTGTCAACGCATAGCCACGCGCTATGGCGCAGATACTCAGACCTGCTCGCCATACACCTGCTCAGCACCCCAGCCCTGGTCGGCCTCGCGCATGTTCGATGGGGGCTCAATCGAGGGAATGAATTCCAGAGCCAGGTATCCGAGACCGATAAAGCCAACAAGCGAACCGGCGATGTACCGCAACACACCGTCGTGCAGCAGAAGCGATCCAACAAAGATATAAACTAGAACCATCAGTCCCCAGTTTGTTTTGGCCAATGAGGCTCGAGCGGGAAATGGCAAACTTACAGACACCACGACCCAAGAATGAGAAGAGGAAAGAAGCATAGCGGTAAGCGTAGTCAGGGATTGTGGGCAAGAACTCCAAGCCACCAAGAGCTAAGCAATGTGAGCACATGTCACTACTTCACTGACATTGGTTCACTCACCAGCACCAAAGATAATCACGTATGTACCCACGATGATCGAGCTCATCGACGCGGGGAAGAATTGGGCAATACCACCAAGCACCATGATCACAGCCACGGCGAGGTTAACAATCCGGCTACGACAGTCAGCCGTGATTCAAGCAACACATAATCACAGACAGCCACTAGGCTGGCTTCACGGCATAACATACAAAATATTGGAGAAATCCATCTTGGCGGGTGTGTATAGCGGCCACGTATTAACAGGGGTAAATTCGTAATAGACGTCAATAGATGAGATTTAGGGAAAAGTCGTATCGGAAAGATAGAATATATGCGAATTCTCTTCTTTATTATCGAATTAATCGAATTAAGGAACTAGGATAGGAGCAGAGCGTCCGAGTTCGGAGAATACTGTAGCCTTAATCAGGTCAGACGTCTTTGGATGGTTGAAGCGCACCGCGCTCAGGCAGGTAACAGCAAATTGTATACTCACAATAGCACCTGAATGGCTTTCTGGACAAGCAAAATCTAGCGACGAAGAAAGTGTTTGTATCTGGGAGAAGCAGAAAGAGCGCGTTGTTGGGGAGAGTCGCAAAGCAACCCGTCGCAAGCGGGTCTGCCAAGGCTTGTATGCTGATTCAGCGTGTCTCGTGACTGACTGCGATATTGAGACGGATGCATTGATATCATCTTGTTCAGTTGTTCTTGTGGGAACTGTGGAAATCCTATGTGGCGTATGAATGCTCAAATTACAGATCATATATAACTAGACATTCTAAGACTACATTACGTCTCAATGGCTCCCTGTTTCTTCTCCAGCCTCACCATGGACAGCCCATTGGCAAACTTGCTCATCTCCAACGGATTTTGGTCAAGCTCAGCATAGATCGTATCCAAGTCGGTACCGATACCAACTTGCTCTGCCGTCTGGAGGCTCCGTACATCAACAAAAGGCGCCATGGATGGCCATACGCTCTGCACGTTATTGAAGAAGAGGTCGGCTCCTAGGTCACCTAGTCCTTTGATCTCTTTGATTAAACCTCGCGCTTTGTCCCGGTTGTTTCCAGATTTCTTCAGGAGATTGTTAAGGTCGCCATCTAAGGAGATCATGTGTTAGTAAACGCCGTGATTAAGTACTATTGATTCGAACATACCATATTTCCCATCAACCAAATCGACCAAATTTCCCAAATTCGTGGCGCCCTGCTCCCTATATCTATTATACCCTCCATCTTTCAATACCATAGTCCGTTCATCCCAGCTACTATTTCTCAAGTTCCCAATATCATGGTATCCAATCTCAATAATGTGGCTCACTGTCCGCTGCGTTAGGTCATGAGAGATCGGTCGCGATTTCAGCATGGCGTCAATAGCCATCGCAAGTATCGTTTCCGGGGCTGCAGTGAGGGTTTCTTTGGCCAACGGTGTGCGGTCAAGAGGTGTGAGGCCGAATTCTTCAATAACTTTATGGGCTTTGGGTTCGTTCACGGTACTATGTTGCTGGTTTTCTTCTCCTTCGTCCTCGTCTTCTTCTCCTTGTCCCTCGTCACCCTCACCACCTTCGTCGAAATCCTCATACTCTTCTCCATCCTCTACATCATCCTCCGGTTCTTCCGGTTCTTCCGAATATTCTGGCTCCTCTGTATCTCCATCTTCAGCCGGTGCCTCGGATTTGGCTGTCTTATTGGGTGGCTGCTGCACCTCGAGTTCAGGCGTTTGTTCTTGGCTCTGCTTGTAGTTCTTCGAGTCGCGCTTGCGCTTCTCAGTAGATGGCGGTGGGTTAGGAGTTGCGTTTTCGGAGTTGTAGTCTTCGACTTTGGGGGGTTGGTGCTTCATTTTGACTGGTGGTAACAGAAATTACGTGTTCGAGGATAGTCAATGTAATATGAGAAAGAAGATATCTGTAGAGGGTACTTTAAAAAGAGGACATCGGTATGACGTCGTGATGATGCGATTCCCACATTCCGTTTTAGTATCTGGGGTAGTGTTCCATTAATTGATACTCCAACGAAAATGCCCTAACTATTGCAAGTTTACAAATTCGCCCTACCCGTCCCCAAAACCTCATTAACCAACTTCACAGCACTACCCGCACACCCAAACGAAGCCTGATACCCAAATCCTCCATGTCCATAATTATGCACAACATCAACACCCTCCACGCGCTCCCTCTCAATCCTCGGACCACCCTCCCTATATGGTCTCAATCCCACCCCATGTCTAACAATATCCAGTCCCTTAATCCCCTCGCCTTCCTTCACAAGCCCCGGATGAGCAGCAATAGCGCGCTTCATAATCCGTACCGCGAGATTCGGATCCGGTAACGGATCCCACTGATTCTTCTGATACGAGCCACCCAGAATCGTACCACCACCCGCTGCACGGGTCATAACGTAAAGAACCTCATCTTCACCATCGTCCGTACCAGATGTAGCAAGCATGGGACCCGGGTCGTTGCGGACGACCACGATCTGTCCGCGGATCGGGTAGAGTTTGTCATCGAGGACACCGCCTAGGCTCTTGGAAGAGAGGCCTGTACAGTTAACCACGAGGTTGGCTTTTTGGCCGCTATGGTGGAGGGTTGCGGCGGAGGTGACGTGCTTGATGGAGGCGCGTTTGAAGGTTGTGCCATTTTTGCGGCATTGGCCGACGAGCCAGGGGAGGTATATTGTCGTATTGATGCAGACGGAGGTGAAGCGAGAGGCGTTGTCTATTTCAGAGGAGAACTCGCTGGATGGGAGCTCTTGGAACTGTAGGGGTTGGTTAGTTGGAGGGTGGGTGTTTGTAGGGCTGTGATAGGGTCGACATACGTTGGGGACGACATCTTTGAACCAGGGATCTTTGCGTGCTAGTTCCGAGGCGAATAAACTGGCGCTCTGGTCTTTTTTGCGGTTATACACGAGCGCATCGAGAAAATGGATTCCAGCTTCTGGGTACTTCTCCGTGATTTCTTTCAGGAAAGGCCAAGTTTCCTTCTCCCATTCTGCAGCAGAGGATCCACTTTTGCCGAATCTATTGTATTGATTAGTGGGATGCTACCTTTTGCGAATATATTTCTTAAAACATACGGGAAGTAATTGGCACCAGCCCAAGGTGAACAGTATTCAATATCATAATCGCCGGGCATATGCTTCGAGACTACCGTGATGCTATTGGAGGCATTCTTGGACAGAAGATAGGCGGTGGTGAGTCCAGCGACACCGGCGCTGTCATTGTCTGTCAGTATCTTTCCCCGCAAATGTCAAGATACAAGGTTAACTAGTCGAGTGTGCATACCCCAGAACCACGATGTTGTTAGTTGCCATTGTTGATTGTTGTTTCGTCCTGAATCCAGAAAGAGCCAATTGAGGATTCTAACACAAAGGAGGTCCTTCCTTCTTCCTCATTAATATACAATACAAGTTGACCGCGGAGTTGGCCGCGGGGAAACGGCTTATCACGATCAGATTTGGTCCGACGCGATAAGGCGTATCGTATGTATCGGTCTGTATATTTGCATTGTTTGCACCTGTGGTAACACCAACATAGCCATGCATTGAAGCACAAACTTTGTATATTTTAATGAGATGAACACTTTACCTATTGTTTAACCCTGTATTTGCCCTCAATTCTATAATTAACTCTCACATACAATCTTCAGATGGCGGTAACGTATTTCGTCATAGTCACGCCGGGACTCTCTCCCCCAATGATATGCACATAAACTCTCACCGCCTCGCCTCGGCAAAGCATCCCTTTTAGTTTCGTTCCTTCCGCCGCCCCGTCCATCTGGCAGGAAACCACGCGCGTGTTGGTGAATTTTTTTTTTGTATACATTAGTCCCAGACGTGAATTTGTATTCGGTCTTGAATGCACCTGCATATTGTCAGCTTGAACTATCATCTTTCTATCATTACGACAATTCACTATCCCTGTTCCCTGTCGTACCACAAATGAGGACCGTTCATCGGAATCACCATGGCGGATGTCTCAAACGGTGGCAGAATCGTGCCCATAGTCACCCCTACGCCTACCCCGACTGTGGAGGTGCAGGTCCAGCAGGAGACGCCACCAAGTGAATCTCCCAAACCACAAGAAGAACAACACGAGGAGGAAAAACCAGGGAAACGACAGCAGCCTAAGAAGAAGACGCGCAAAAATAGCATATTCGAGGATGCGGAGGTTCTCGAAATTCCGTGCCTGAACGACTTAGGGCTCTATGCCTTACCTACCGAGGGTGATGGTAAGCCTACACTCTCCATTGATTGGTTTTGTTTCCTTTGTGCAATTGCCTGGAAATGATGGGTTTGTTTAATACGGCAAAGCTAATTTTCTGTGTTTCCAGGCAATTGCCTCTATTACGCCCTCTCCGACCAATTATACGGCGACTTCACCCACGGCGAAGAAATCCGCCTCCGTCTCGCAGACCACATCTCCAACAATCCCGAATACTTTATGAACTTCAACGCCGCCATTGGCGAAGTGCGTCGAGCCCCAAGGCGAGCTGCCACGATGAGCAAATATTCTTCCCATCCCCGTTCCAGCCCTCCAGGCGCGCCAACTCCGTCCGAACAAGACAAGGAAAGAAGCTTCAATGACAAGGTGACTGAAAGTCGCAAGAATGGCGTTTGGGGTGGCGCGGAGGAGATCCAGGCGTGCTGCCAGTCTTTTAAGAAGGATGTACATGTGTATACGATGTATGGGGCTCAGACGTTCAGGGATGTGCATGCTCCTGAGTGGGAGGAGAGGGAGGTTTTGCATATAGCTTTTCACGTACATTTCCCTCCATTGTGTTTGATGAGCATTTCCTAATCTGTGCAGGACTTCCACCATTATTCGTCTGTTCGACATACCGAAGGACCTCACACCGGAATGCCCAACATCACGAAAGAAAGACTTCAACCGAGAGACCCCAACACATCGTCTGCTGGTACAGTTGTGGAAATGGCCACACCATGGAAGATCTCCGCAATTCAAGAAGGCCTCGGAGGTAAATATGACCGAGACACAATTATCGAAATGCTCCAACAATGCCGCGGCAATATCGACCGGGCTTTCTGCAACCTCCTCGAAGATGACTCTGGTACCAGCACACCATCTACAAATGAAACCAACGCCATAACTAGTGCACCCAACAAAGCAATCCTAAAAACACGTCTGCAACCCTCGTCACGATCCTCATCACCCTTCAGTAGCGGCAGCAAACGCTCCGCCGACGACGGCGACGAGAGCGATCCCGAGTCTGAAGAACCTCGTCCTGCACAGCGTCGTCGACGACCACTCCAAGGACGAGAACACAAGAGACGGATTCTGCCAGATGTCACGGTTGGAATTGCCTTTCGAGATGATCAAAATGATTTGGTGTCCTTGCGGCTGCGGGTCAGCCCTGAAGCGGTGGCTAAAGAAGCACCAACGAGTCAGACCCCGGAGACAGACGGGAGTACCAGCTCGACCTCGAGCTTTAACGAAAATATCCCAAAAGCTCAAGACGAGGGGTCAGTTGGTGAGACGAGTCAGTCACCATCAGTTGAAGCAAACGGCGAACGAAAACCCCGTCGAAGTCTTCGTCTTACCGCTCGGAGCTCATCTGACGGTGCCAGTCCCGCTTGAGCCGCATTTTAACTTCCTGCCTTTTTTCTGTTCATGGTCTCTTATTTCTCAACTATCTATTGCTATCATTTCGATGATTGCATAGCGTCATTTCTTTCAATCTACTAGCATTTAGCGTGGGTGGTTTTCTATGGGTTTTAAGCGTTTTTTTGTTTTTTTCTTTTAAATTCTATTGGATACGCGCACACGAATTTCGATGACGGCGTTTGGTTATTACTATATTAGCATTAGGCATACAGTTGAAAGAGACGAAGTGCATGCATAGAAGAAAAGTTGGCTGCTTGATAAGCCTGTTAGTCATACAGGTTGATGATGATGAGAGATGATAATGAATGATTTGGCTTGGTCAACTTTCCATTTGTAAGGTTCAACCTATGTAACGTAAGCCACTAGCGAGCGGCCACTACAAGCCAGTGGCCACCCGGAGTATTGCATACAAAATGGCACTTTTTAAGACCTCAATATCTCAGCAATAACACATTGGTAGGGCCTGAAAATTGGAATATCAGTTATTTCGACGTACACAAGCAGAGGTTAACCCCAAAATCTCATAACATATTCAGTTCTTTCCAATACATAGAGACAGCATTATATACAGCTGTATTGGGAATAACACTGTATTTCAGATGATAAAAGAATTCTAAACGTTCTAGACCAAACAAGGAGGCTTCTGCAATGCATCAATATTAGATGTTATGACCTTTAATAGAACACTTATAACTTTAGTTGTGATTTTGAGGTCCTGAGAAGCGCCAATTTGTATGCAATACTCCGGTGGCCGCTGGCTTGCTTGTAGTGGCCGCTCGCTAGTGGTTTACGTTATAGAGAAATGATGCCCTAATCGTCAGGCTCCAGACCGAGATTCTTGGTAAGCAATCACGTCACGGCGTTTAACCGCGCCTCCGGACTTCCATACATTTGTCCAGACCTCTGTTCCCTACTGTGCACATTGACAACCCCCTGCAGTATTCGATTCCACTCAATTCCTGACAAATCCCGTCCAAAGCAACATGTTCCCTGGTAAGTAAAGTGGCAGGACACGGATTATTCACCTCCGTTGTCGGGATTAATCATCCATCAATTGCTCACCCCCAGAAATTGAAACGTCATTTGTGTGTTCCCATTTATTGCCCCTCTCCGCCGCCTGCCCCTCCTTTTTCTTTTTTTCTAACTAATATTATTATATAGCTCGTCTTCTACGGTCTTCTTCTCGTTTGATCCCACTTACCGCTCCCCTTCGGTTATCTACTTCTTTCTCCGTCTCTTCTCGGTTCACCCCCAGAACAACCACCTTCAAACCCCAACAACCCATCCTCTCTCCTCGAACATACTCCACCATGTCTGACCACGGCAACGTCCACCCCATCAAGTCGTACGCCTCACCCTTCCACCCTCCCCTCTCTTTAAAACCTACAAAAAAACTAACAAAACTAGCGAGGCCGAATATAACGAAAAGGTCCTCAATTCCACCGGCCTTGTCATCGTCGACTGCTTCGCCACCTGGTGTGGTCCCTGCCGGGCCATCGCTCCCAGAGTCGCCCAGCTCTCGCAGATCTACTCCTCCGCCAAGTTCTACCAGATTGACGTCGACGAGCTGAGTAATGTTGCCAGCGACTTGCAGGTTCGCGCGATGCCGACTTTCATTCTGTTTAAGGATGGAGAGCGTGTGGAAGGGGGTGATGTTGTTGGTGCTAACCCCCAGGGGTTGGACAATGCTATCAAGGCGAACATTGCATAGATATCTTCTGTCGGTTAATTTTGTTTGATATAGATATGGATATCAATCGATATGATATGTTATAAAAATTAAACGTTGATTTACTATTAATGGCCATTTGACTGGATAAGGCTGTTATGCAATGCAGGGTTGGACCTGCAGGATGACTGCATATGGCTTTCTTAACCGTACATTTGTCGGTACAAAGTACCTGTACCTGTACCTGTACCTGTACTTGTGCTCCCCTACCTGAGTGTACACAGCCTTGCTGCATAGTTAAGCCATCAATTGTGTACCATGCTGCGCCATGCTACGTTACGCCAGTCTATGTATACGTTCGTACATGTGGCAGCGGCAGCGAATATTTTTCCTGAGTAACCCCGAATCAATATACGGAAGTACATCGCGTGTTCTTCTTTCAAGCCCGGGGTACGGATGGATAGAATACTCGTCAATAATGCGATGAATTGAGTGTAATTTTGATGTATGTGCTTCTTCATTGGAGCGGGGAAACGTAATAATAATAGACAAGTATATATATTCACAAGTATGTACACATGTTATCTCTACTATCTATACACAGGGGCCTGACTACCAAAAAGAGAAAAAAAAAAAAAAAAAATAACACAACACAACACATCCTACAGTATCCCAAGCAACAGAATGCAATATGTCCATTCCAGATACTAAAGTATGTATGTATATGCAGCTAGCAAAACTCGTTTCCTCTCAACTACTGCACACATCACAAGGGGTATCAATCAAACAAAAAGAAAATTATTGCCCGCAACCCGGGACACAGGATGGATCGGTGAATGAAAGAAAGTGACAGGTAAGGTAAAAGAAACAAAGGAAAGTGGAATGAAATGTCCGAAAGAGTGACAGTTTGTCGAGGACAGTGTGATGGTATGTACCGAGTAGGGGGGAGGTATTAAAAACATTTAGATGCAAATGCAGATGATTTGAAGAGAAGAAAAAATGAGAAAGGGGAAAGAAGAGAATATGCCCAAGAAAGTAAAAGAAAACGAAATGCAATTTTTGTTTACGCGACGGGACCATGAGTATGGTCATCTTCGTCAGTCGCGTAGTCAAGCTCTGCCGAATGCTCTTCAATCGGACTAAATTCCGCTTCGGCAGAGGTGGGTGATAGCGATTGAATGGTTTTAAGCATGCCCTCGGTCGACTTGGGCCGCACGGTTGGGTTCACCAGGACCGGTCGTTTGGCGACTTCGGTATGCCATGTCTCAGACGGGTCCTCGTCGGGCAGACGAAGATTCTGCTGGGCTTCTGGCTCCCCCACGGCATCAGTACTGGTGCGTTGTTCTTCGTCGTTGCCTGCCGAGAAGCGAACAAAATTTGGTGGGTCTTCCACGTGAGACGCATCGTCGGGACCCTCGAATTGACCCGTGCTGTGTCGGACGGGGTGGTTGGACCTCCGCTGGGAAATGCGACGCAAGAAGTTTCCCGACATCCACGAGCCTTCCGAATCAATTGATGCCAAAGACTGGGACAATGGCACGTTGTCATCGTCCATGTTATCGCTCATCCATGAACGGTGACGGTTCTGAGCAGCCGGCAGATCAGAGTCTGAGCCGGGAATCGGATATGCAGTTCCAATTGCGGTTCCAATTGGGATTGGAATACTACCCGGGTGCTCTTCGGGTTCCTCGACAATGTCAGGTGACTGTAGTCGGGAATCAGGCGGCGACAAGGGTTCATCTCCGAAATGTTCAGTGAATTTCGACTGCGACCGTTTGACGGTGTTTGTGGAACGGGGGAGCGGTCGTGACGGGATCGGGGATGGTGCCGCAGGTGCGGGACCTGGTGCTGATGACTGCGTAGGAATCCTAGAGAACGATTCGCGGGATGCATGTGATGCATGGGAGGAAAAGTCCGACGTCTGGTCGTGGAACCGCTCACGGTATCTCCTCTTAAGCCGCGAGCTGCCACGGCGGAAGAGCGAGGAGAAGGTGTTCGTACGCATGCCACTGTGGTCGGACAGGCGTCGTTCCGAATCCACGGTCCGGGAAGCATCCGACAGGGATTCCCGTCCCCCCAATCCGTAAATCTGGGAGGATGTTGGACTGCCCAGGCCGTGACGAGACGTTGATTGAGATTGGGCTGGCGAAAGAGTGGTGCGAGACATGCTGATGTCCTGTGATTGAGCAAAACTTGGCCGTTGAACCAGCTTAGGTGGCCCACGGATCGAGCTGTCATCAATGTTGCCAATAACGTGGACGCTTTCGAGCGTCTCATGACTACGCTTTGGATCTTTAGAAGAATCACGCAGCCACGATCCCGCAGGCTCGGGAGATTGAATCGCATCGCTCCTGGAATCAGGTTCTCTGGAAGCATCTGCGGTCGGAGGACGACTGGGGCCCTCGAGGAAGTTCTGTCGTTCGTCTTCAACGGCCCCGGAATCTTCAGCAGTTTCAGCAGCACGGCTTTCGGCCGCACGCTGCTTATCAGCAGCCCGTTGAAGTTTGCGTTGGAGTTTCTCCTGTTTCTCAATGGCTTGACGCTCTTGCCGGCGTCGATCTCTTTCAAGTAACTCACGTAGGCCACCAGCATCGAGGTCATCGACATAATGGTCGACCCGTCGTCTGGACAGGTTCTCCTCCGATGCGGTCAAGGTGGGTAGCTTTTCTCGTCGCGTGGAAGCGGCAGAGGCATTGTTACTGCGAGAAGTAGGCAGCCGAGGAGCCTCGTAGCGAACAAGAGGTCTTGGAGTAAAGGCTGCTAAAGCATTGACTTTGAAAGTATACGCTTCAGGGATATCCGACATGGACGAGGCAGCGGATTCCCGGACGGACAAACTAGTGTCGGAGCGATGACGTTCAGAACGTCGACTCCGCGACCTGGGGGCGCGTTTAGCAGGAGCGACCGGTACCGGATCACCGGGACGATGGGGAATATCGATGGGACAGGAGGCCATGAGACGAATCTCCTGTTCGCGGGCAATTTTGTTCAATTTGCGCTGGCTCAGGCGTTTCTTGAGCACGGCGTGGCCATTGTTGTTGCCGCGTTTCCCCTTTAACGAAGTTGATCGGGACATGGCGGATTGTTGAGGCCCCGAACGGGCAGTATAAGAGTCATCGAAACGCGGATGTCTTTGCGCCCGACCGTTTTTTGCAGGGAGAGGTTGAGAGTGATGTGAAGGTTGTGAGAGATGAGTGTTTTGACTATGAGCAGTACGGGGAGGAAGTTGAGAGGAGGCGGAGCGAGTGGCAAGCATATTGCTGTTATTCATGGAGGCGGAATCGGAGTGTCGGTTCTTTTGACGCTTAGATTTCTTGCGAGTCAGGCGAGGCTCAACATCGGGCGCAAAGGAGGCCATTTCAGGGACAGGCTGTGAGGCTGTAGTGGCGGTTTCAGGATCCCCGAGCTGAATGGTGTGCCGCTTATTCTTGCGACTCCAGGGCCATATGGCCATGTCGATGTGATGGATCAGACAGTCAATACAAGGGAGACAGTCATTGGGGGAGACACAGGGTAAACATAGGGAGGAATGCGTGGGGGCAGTTATGTCAGGTACAGGGTATGGGTAGGGATAGAAGAGTGTAGAAAGAGAGAAGGTGGAAAAGAGAGGAAAAATGAAAAGAGAGAGAGAAAGAAAGAAGAAAAGAAAGACAGACAAAAAGGAATGAAAAGAAAGAGCCAAAGGGGCAATGATCAGAAAAAGCAGCAATAGACCAAATGCAAATATTATGGCATATCATCAACGGGGCCGGCCGTGACCCAAACATGTCTAGTTCTATTCTTGTATGTATCGGTATTACAGACCTGTTCTCACATAGTATGCTATCTACAAGTAGAGTACTCAGTACGAATACTCAGTACAGAGTACTCACACTGCATCTATCATTCCCCTACTTTATCCCAGGTACAAGTATAGAGTACAAATACAGGTACAGGTACAGGTACAGGTACAGGTACAGGTACGAGTATATGCCGATGCCACGGCAAACGCAACGGTTCGTAACATAGTACCGTAATTTATCCACTTTTAATGACCCACCGGGCCAATTAACGGGAGTCTGTGCGGTCTGGACCTAGTTGCTTGTCATAATTAGCATAATTAGCTGTACGGTACAAGTACCGAGGTATTGTGCAAACACATGTCCAGTCTTGTATTTGTATTTGTACATGTATTTATGAGCATCGAAGAGTATTGGAGAGCATTGGAGAGCATTGAAGAGTACTCATGAGTACTTAGAGTACTGAAGAGTACCTCTACTGTATCTAGGACAGACACGGTAGAACAGCCATGTGCGTAATCACCAATTACCAAGTCTGTCCGCCCCGCTGTAATCTTACTTTGATGAGGTTCTGTGGAGCTTTGCCGAGTCGAATATCGGTGACTAGCCCATGTCTAGTCAGTAGTAAGACATGCTCTACAGGGTACATACCTACTGTAGAACCCTGCCTATAACCACAAGTCCATAGTACACGAGTCACTCTATGTCATGACAGGGTTCTATATACTATACTATCCTATACTACCCTTATCAACGCTAGACGATGATCCTGCCAGCACTTGCATAGGGCTTCCAACTTCTACTCAACCCCGATAGGACCACGTCAACGCCCCACGTCCCCGTACAGGCACACAGGACACTCTGCATTATCGGACATTCGCCCTGCACCGCTTTTTTCCATAACGGTCTCGCTGCATTTATCCCACAGATACTCTGTACAGGTCAGCTTGTCTCGAGTCATGTCGGCCAACGCCAACGACAAAGAAGGCCGCCAATAGTTTGGCGGCCTTGGTGAAACTAGTACGCCTGTCATGCACATCCTGGGGGTGATCATTGACCTCCCTGCGTCCATGAGTCAATTCATGTGTGTCCTCGCTTTGGTTTTGGTTTCTGGTTTCCCAAGAAATTGGGGTGAAAGGAAAGCGTTGACTTCGATATGCACGCAAACAGACCATCCAATTTGCCCCAGGATGAGTGGATGCTGTTTCTTTCACACGTCAATTTCCCCGATATGGCCTCTTTCACTCTCCATTTCCAGAAGAGCAAATAAGCCAGAAACTATTTCCTAGTGCTGATAACTAATCATCCGCAAAGTCAAACAAACCGATAGGATTGACCCGTGCGGTTGAACCTTCACCTTAAACCAACTATGGCGGGTAAATTAGATCTGTATTTCAAATTGACAACAGTTATACTAAGAACTCATCTCCTCTAATATGCATCTGTACTGCAAGTCCAATTCCTCTCAATCACTAATCGCAAATGAAGAGACGCAAGCATAGTCAAGAATAGCCCTTCTCGGCGCCGCCCGCCAAATCGGCACTCCGCTTAGTCTTTTATGCAAACAGTGAGCCCTCTCCTTTATGAGAAATCTGCGTTGTAAGCGATGAATTTGAATTAAGCGACCTATTCGACGAAATCTCTCTATACAACCTCGTCCATGTCCCCGGCATCGCTACGGTCCTGAACCACGTCGATACCAGAGCCAAAGTCACTGGCTATCTTGCCGCAGAGGATGGTCTTCAGAAAGCGCTCACAGACGCAGATATCAACGTTGTAACAGCTGGTATTGCCCGGAAGCCGGATATGACTAGAGATGTATACATGCGCCACAACAAATGTCTTGTCTCTCTCAAGATAACATCTGACAATGTAAAAATAGATCTATTCAAAACAAATGCCAGCATCACCCACTCCATCTTCACACAATCGCAACAACATGTCCAACAGCAATCTTCTGCGTCGTCACAAAACCCGTCAACTTGTTCCTGCCCGTCGCAGCCGAAACCCTTGAAAAGGCGGGGGGTCTTCAACGCAGCTCATTTATTTTGGCGTGACGACTCTGGATGTCGTGTGTGCATCTACGTTTATCACGCATACTCTAAATAATAGTTTCGGGCCCTAGAGCGTTTGAAGTACCGGTTGTTGGGGGACATAGTGGTGCTACTATCTTACCGCTTTATAATCAGGCGGGGCCGTCGGTTGAGTTGGATGGGGAGGTATTATTCATCGTGAGCCCGACTTAATGTGGTGCATTGTGGACGAGACTAATCAGAGATAGGCGCATATCTACCTACCTGCTATTCCTGGTGGTAAACAGATTTCTGCTGAGCTCGGAATTGGGTATTTTGCCGTGAGTATTGTGTTAGGCGGGGCTAGTACGACCAAAACGTTGCCTATTAGAGAGATCTCGGAGAGAGAGAAGGAACTGCTTGAGGTTGCTGTTAGGGAGCTTAAGGGAAATATCGAGACTGGGTTGGCTTTTGCAGGTGCATGTGGGTTTATATATAATGTAGTACGGTCATCAGTCAAGTCATTGCTCATTAACCGGTCTATAATATACAAAGACGTATCGCCCAACGCCTGATAATAATACATGCAAAAGTAAAGCCAGTAGCAGCGTGCTCACACGCCAACGAGTCTCAGTACAAACTCGTACACGCCAAGCGTGATGACGGCCGACGGCACAGAACGAGCCGTATGGGGAACCAGTCCCCCATACATACCTGCCATGCCCTCTTCTTTGAGGACGGTGCGGAAACACTGCACGAGGCCGGTGTATTTTGGAATACCGTTTTCTTTAGGCGCTTGCCTTAACCGGGTTCTGACAACCTGCAGACCGTTAGTAAAGCTCCAAGGTCAAAACCAGGATAAAAACACACCTCATGAGGATATGTCAGTAAGTTTGCAGCTAGCTTAGCTGATCCTGCAGCGCCGCTTGTGCTGGCCCAGTGCGCAAGCTCGGTCCAGGTAGGGCTTGCTCCCTCTGTTGTCTTCAGAGACTGATTGAAAACTGTCTTTAACTTCTCGTAGAGAACCAAGTGCAGCGCCGTCTCAACGGTCCCGAGATAACTCGCGCTCATTCCTCTGTATAAACCACGGATACCCTCATGGCGTATCACCTGCCTAACACAATCCACACTGTTTCGGTACCTCCGAGCCGGAGCCTCCCCAGCATGCGTCTGAGCCCGGTCAAGCTGTAACCGTGTCTTAACAAGCCAAATTGGATTCGTGGCCGTCGCCGTCGCTATCCCGGCGCAAATAGCGGCCTGAGCATGAACAAACGGGGAGTCCTGTCCGTGGTTCAGCAAATTAGCCCCAATCTGCTTACAGTTCCCGTATACATAGAACTTGATCGCAGTCGCGGGCACCACACCCGCTAAACTCGGACCAAGACCACGGAAAAACGCTGGCCAACCCTCTATCCGGTAGATGGAGCTGATAATGTTCGCTGTGTTGGTTTTCGGCGTGGGGAACGAGGCGGCGAAAGGGCGATCGGAGACTCGATAGATGTCGGATTGGAGTCTTGTCCGTAGAACATCGAGCGGAGAGGTTACAATCGCAGTGGCGAGACCTCCAGAGCTGAACAAATCCTAGTCAGTACCCAAGTATACAACCGCCGATGTAGGGAAGCAAAACGTACGCGCCCGCCAAAAGGTGCACCCAAGGCCCTGGGGCCTTTTTCTTTTCTAAAACATGAGCCGTGTTAACCGACACACTCTCATCAAACTGGCGACCCTGGATCCTTGCGCTTTCTTGCATTTCGATAACGCATCTTGCAGGAGGGGAGATAACAAAATTGGAGCTCAAAATCCTTGATTAGGTTTTCCGCTGTCTCACCGCCTTTGAAAAATCTGCCATTCCACTCCGCATCCCCAGCCGATGTTCACCGCCTTTCATTATCATTCCAAGGTATGCCAAAGCACGACTCAAGCATCCAGAAGGCCATTTCAAGATTTCGCAGATATGTACAGGTAGAGTCAGGAAACATCCATCATCATAAAAGACAGAAAATACACGAATCAAACGCCCCGTTTCCGCAATCGATTCGGCTCCCGTTCCAACACCCGATACCTGCGCATCCCGTGTCGACTCAAGAGTCGTTTTAAGGACCATGACTCGGAGGACCCATTGCTGTTATTATAGCAGGTTTTGTTATTGCTGTCGTCAATGTTCTGGAATGATTCTCGATGTTCGTGGCGTGATCCAGAAGGAAAGTAGTTCGAGTAAGCGTAGTCATCGTCCGCGCGGAGGGCGGTTAATGACTCGGCGCCCATAGTTTGTCTTAGTAGTTTGTACTACTAGTTCACCGCCGTGTGGGGGTTTAATGGAGTGGTATGACGCGGGCAACTGCTTGCGTGTTGGCTGGTTACGGAAGGATAATGGTGAATAAGTTGATGATATGATTAAGTCGATAGGGTGGGTATGAGAAAGACGAAGAATCGACAAAAAATATAGCCTCGTAAGTGTCCAGAGTCTGATATTCAATGACGGGGCAAGCCGGAGCTGGGTTTGCGTGATTGGTCCACTGGGCGAGATCCCGTGATGGCACGTGGACAGACATATTTAGAAGTGATGAGAGACATTACGAAGATGGCGGAGTAGATGGGATTTGTGGGATAAAGACCAACCTGACATGTCTGCGGCAAAGGCGAATACTATTCATATCATCCTCTAGGGCATTGAATATCTCAGCAGGATTCCATCTATGTCATGATATGACGTTCTAGATAGGTGGTAGATTCCATTCTTACTTGATTACTAGTAGTCAGATGTGGTAGAGTTACCAGGCGGGCCAGTGCCGCAGCTAGCAGCAAGTACAACAATATGAAGGTCATGGACCAGTCGTTAATTCGATACCAAGTCTTTGGCTAAAATGGGTCATCATCACATTTCTGAACACGTCCGAACGCCGTAAGACATTAAACTTAGAACCAAATCTTAATCAGCTCCTCACTGACAGCACTAGGCGTCAGAACACCACTGTCCGTAATCAGAGCGGAGATCAAATGCGGTGGCGTAAAATCAACGGACTGGCAACTGTTCCTTGCAACAGACTTCGGAGTCGTTTCTGTTGTTGTCTCCTGAGGCTGTTGCTTCGCTTCGTCTGCAATCTCCTCCTCCGTCTTGAAGTCGATCACGCGCTGCTCAATTGGAAGGTCGTACTGCCCAAGCGGATAGAGTCGCACGAATTTATGGCTCTCCGCAACAGCATAGAAAGGCTTGCTCATTGCCTTGGCAAGCAATCCAATCTGGTAGGTTCCCATTCGCGACACGATTCCTCCATTTTCCACCACACCTTCAGCACCAACGATCACCATGTCCGCCTTGCCTAGAGCGTATGCGACAGCCGACTCGGGGATTGTGGCCACAGGGACACCCTTCTCGCGGAGCGCGCGGACAGTCTCCATACCCTCTGGCTCCGCGCCAGGCGAGCTTTCAACATTTTTCGACGACGAGAGAACGTAAATCACACGGAACCGCACCGCAGACGGTCCACCCTTCTCATCAGCAGCTTTTTGCAGCAATGACGCAACCACTCGAGATCCACCGTTCGTAAGAACCGTACTGCCATCGCGAACAAACCCTCTCCCAAACGCAGCAATTTTGTCACGGCTTTCCTTTGCACGTCTAATGAACAACCGGCCGTTCGACAGCAAGTGCGCGCGGATCGCATTGAAGTCCCCCGCAGGTCCCAGTTGACCGGGCCGTTGTAGAGTTGTAATCAGATATCGTTGGAAAAGATCGGTGCCTGCAGACAGACCGATAGGGTTCGGAATCGAATTCTTCAAATGCTCGGTGGACTTGTTGAGTAAATCGAGTGTCTCCGATATTGTCGAGGAGGGGGAGTGTGTGAGGAGGAGGACAAGGGCTTCGATGGCCGCGATTGGCATCGTCAAATCGGGATCAGAGCGGAGTAATTCATTGTAAGTCGCGACAATGCTGCAGTGACCGTTAGCCTAGGTAGATCTTCAAAATTAGTAGCTTAGCTATTAGGGTCACTTGCTCGAATGGCTTCGACGAATCTGGTGCAGGCGCCATTGTGAGGCGTGTTCCTTGTTAACTGTTTTCAAACAAGATATTTATTCGAGAAAGCCGATCCGTCAAGCGTACTCTTTTAAGCCTTGTCTGTTGTGAGATATGCTGTTCTATAATGCACTTGCTCCGAAAGAGTCATAAAAAGAAAGCGTGGGAGAGATAATTGTTTGCGCTGTTTGCATCATATGCCCCTCGCCGACCGCACTAGTTCGTTTTAGGTTGCCCGTGTCAGCGGTGGTAAACAAATCAATTGCAACACTTCCGCCCGACAAGCAAAGAGCCCGCAGTCGACATCTGGAGGAGCAACAGGAGTGCTCTCTCCAAAAATTTCCGAGATCAAAATGGCGTACAACAACCGAATGAGCCAGCAGTTCAACAGAAACCAGCAACACCAGGGCAGAGGTCGGAAGAAAGAGGATGACAATGATGCTTTGATGCGCCTGGTGAGTTTCGCACAATGCTTGATATTGTCGCGCGCAGTAACTGACCACAGCATAAATTAGCCCGATAAAGAAATTGCAGGATGTATTAACGATATCGGAATCCCGTTCAACACCGCTGACCTGGTTAAGCCGAATCCACAACAAATCCAGATGGTGATGGAATGGTTTGCGGAGCTCCTGATGAACATCACTCGCGAGACGGTTGAGCCTGCTATGCGCGCAGCGGCGGACGACATTGGTGGTGATTATCCGGATCTTGTCCCGAATGATACGCGAAATCTCATGGGTTTCTTTATTAGCTTACGGAGACTGATGATGGAGGTACGTTCCGAGCTTCTATACCAAGGTTATGGCATTGATTGACTTGTTGCGCTCAAAAGTGCGGTGTCAACGATTTCACATTTTCAGACCTAACAAGACCTACGCATGACCGACTCATCAAGATCTTCTCATATCTCATTAATTTTGTTAGATTTCGCGAGTCGCAAACAGCCGTCATCGATGAACACTTCAACAAATCAGAAAAGACAAAAGCGCGCATTGATACCCTATACGTGGAGAATCAGGAAATGGAGCAACGCCTCGAAGAAATGCGGCGGGGTCTCAAGGCCAACGAAGGGCAAGTGAAGGAAAAAGTCAGGCGGAATGATGAGCTCAAATCACGACTGCTCGAATTGAGACGAAACCAAGAACGGGTCGCGGAGGCTCTGGAACGGGCCAAGGCCGACAAAGGAAGGCGTCAAACCTCGTTGGAAGAGAAGACCGAGAAGGTCGTGCGCAGTCGACAAGAAGTTGAGAAGCTCCGGCCATATGTTCTGGAAAGCCCAGCCACGCTTCAGTCTTCGTTGGGTGAATTGTCGGAGAATTTGATGCGTGATAAGGCTCAAATAGATGCGATGGAAAGAAGAGCGCGTGCTTTACAGACCTCTTCGGACACGTTTACAGTTGTGGGGAACGATGTGCAGGCGTGCGTCAAGTTGCTTGAGGACATCGCCGTGGAGCTGCAGAAAGAGGAGGATGAGGAGTTAAGAGCTTCACGAAACAGGGAAGCTATTTCGGAACGGGGGAACAATGTCAGAGAAGTGGAGCAAACAGAGAAGTTGCTGCAGCGCCAACTTGCACGGTGGAATGAGCGGATCGAAGCATTGCGCAAAAATGCCCAAGAAAAGGCAGAAGCGGCACAAGCGCAAATGGAGGAGCTCCGGAACGTCCAGAAGCAGCTCCGTGAAGAGCGTGCGGAGAAACAACGTGACATGGAGAGGAGAAGAATCCGGATAGAGCAGACAGAGAAAAAGGTAGGCAGGACAGACTTCATCCAATTTGAAGCATGGCTAACGATTTGTGCAGATGGCCGATCTCAAAGAGAACATTGAAAATGAGATTCAAAGTGCTCATGATCAATATCTGAAGCTAGAGTCGCACATCAAGCTGTATGTCACGGAGATGGAGAAATGTCTGTGAAGGCAGAAAGTCCAATGGATCATGATTCAAGGAGTTCAAGGGTTGGTTCTAGGATACCCGGGCGGTTGGTTTAGGGAGTTCTGTGCATGTTTTTCCTGGCTTGACGTTTTCATTCTCCGTTATTGTTGTTGTCTATATATGTTCCTGTCATCATCGAATTCAAACCATCGTTGTGCGACCTTTTTTACAGGCACTCTCGAAGTGTTTTCTTCTGCCACAATCCGAGCAGTTCCGTTCAGCAATGGCACTTTCGTGTTCCATAATGCTTCGCCATGTTCATCGTTGGCGTTTTCCATAACATCTACACATTCACAGAGCACGAGGTCCACCTTCTGCCGAGCAGTGGCCTCCACGGCTGCTGCCAGAGTTCTCGACAGCCCTTGCGCAGAGAATTCAGTAGTAGAAAGATGTAGAGCAAGGGGATTCAGGACCGCCAACAACAGCCGTGGACTTGATTCACCCAAAGTATTGTCTTCTTGCTTGGTACTGGCAATATCCAACGCAGAAATGTAGGCTCGAAGATGCTCAAGAGTTTCACAGAAAGCTAATTTAACGTTCTGTGACCGGGAGAGCAATCCAATTGCTTTTGTAATCAATTCATGGCCTTCAGGCGTTGTCGTTCCGTAGTGTACAGCAGCCGCCAATTGTCCCAAGAAGTGTTCTCGCGTCGAACAGACCACGATGATTTTAGAAGAAACTTTCTCACGATGAAGAATTCGTCCCAGAAAATCTGTCACCAATTCGCAAGACCATATTATCCTCCGTGGCTGGCTCATAGCGAGATCCAAATAGACACCGGAAGTTTCTCCGTACATAGAGCTGACAAGGATCGTTGAGCTTTCTTTCACTTGCTGCCCAAGTTCCTTAATCTCATGATCGTTCAAGACACTCTTGGTAGGCCATAGTTGTCGCACGTGGATTGTATGCGGAGGACGGAGAAGTTAGTCCGTTGATACCGATTGCCTTTTGCGGCTGCTCTCCGCCGCCGCGGAACAACACCTAATAATCTACCAGGTCCCTCAGCAACCAAAACCACTGTCAACCTGCCCGCAAAGGGCCTAGGTCAAAGGAAAATGGAAACAATATCTCGGATTTCGTCTATGCTGGAAACAGGTAAGGTGGTGTATTTGTTGGTTTTGGTATGTTTGGCTAACGACGACTCGGGCAGCGCGAGAGCTCACCCTCGAAGCAGCGCAGTCAGCTACAAGTAACCGGACGTCGAATTTGAATTCCTCTTCTCGCAATAATAATGTCCCTTATATCAAAAAGCTCCTCGACAGTCGCCATGAACAAGAGGTCTTGGACGGTCTGCGGAAGGTCATTTCGGTACGGGTCCCTTCATAATATATCGGACGATGGGGAATCGCTGACATTGGCTTTGTTATTTCGTTTAGTTTATTTATGAAGATCCTGAGCTATCTCTCGAATTCTTCTCCGCGGTCGTGAAAAATGCAGCCAGCACGAGTTTCGAGGTCAAGAAATTGGTCTACGTCTACTTGGTTCACCATGCGGAGGCAGAACCCGACCTGGCGCTCTTGTCCATCAATGCGATCCAGAAGTCTCTTACGGATACGAACCCTCAAGTACGAGCTATGGCGCTACGAACGATGTCCGGAATCAGCGTGCCGGTCATAAACCAGATTGTGTGTCTTGCGATTAAACGAGGGGTCGGTGATATGAGTCCCCATGTGCGAAAGGCGGCTGCGTTAGCTATCCCGAAATGCTATCGCTTGGAACCGAATACCCTGTCGCAGTTGATTGGATACATATCTACGTTACTTGGGGATAGCCAGTATTTCGTTGCTGGTCCTGCTGTAGCTGCTTTTTTGGAAGTCTGCCCGGATAGAATTGACCTGGTTCACAGGCATTATCGAAGCCTGGTGAAGAAGCTGGTTGATATGGATGAATGGAGTCAACTTGCGACTTTGCGTCTTTTGACTTCCTATGCGCGCAAGTGCTTCCCACTCAAGACTCAGAAGATCAAGAGAGCAGTGACTAAAGGGGAGTCCAAGGGATTCTATGATGACGAAGAGGTTGCTGAGGGTCAAGATGACGGTGAAGAATATGAAGTTCCAGTGTTGGATCCTGATCTAGAGATCTTTCTCCGAACCTGCAAGAGCCTTCTACAAAATCGCAACTCGGCTATCATTCTCGGCGTCGTACGTTCTTTTGCCTACCTGGCCCCACCAGAATACCTTGACTCGGCGGTTGGTCCATTGGTTGCGCTCCTTCGAAGCCCCCTAGATATACAACATATCGCTCTTTATAACGTCGTTTCCGTTGCCTTGCGTCACCCGAAGCCGTTCGCCAAGTACGTCTCGCATTACTTGGTGCATTCCACGGATCCGCCCCATATTTGGCGTCTCAAGCTGGAGATCCTAACCATCATCTTTCCCCATTGTGGATTACATTTAAAGAGTGTGATCGTAAGCGAACTGGAGCATTTCTCCCGAAGCACAGACCGGGATCTTGTTCGAGAAAGCGTTCGAGCAATCGGACGCTGTGCGCAGAGCGACACCAGGACTGCGAATCACTGTCTACGCGTCCTGCTCAATCAGATTACGAGTTTTGATGACACTCTGGTCTCCGAGTCGCTGACAGTGATCAGACACTTGATTCAGCATGACCCCGCCTCCCATGAGCGAACTGTGATTCAGCTGGTCAAGTACCTTGGCTCGACGACCTGCCCAGACGCAAGAGCTACAATAGTCTGGCTCGTCGGAGAATTTGCAGGCGTGGAGCCTGAGCGAAATTTTGCGCCCGATGTCTTAAGGTTACTGGTAACAGGCTTCACTGATGAACCAGAGCTTGTGAAACAGCAACTTGTTTTACTCGGCGCCAAGGTGTACCTCCATCACCTCCTACGCAACCCCCCAAAAGAGCAACCGCCGCCTGTGCAAAAAGTCGAACGGTTTAGTAACGAATGGACCGATGACCAAGAAAAACAAAAAGAACAGGGCGAAGACGAACAGAAACCGCAAGAAGAACCAGAGGAAGACAACATCACAATACTCTGGCGGTACATTCTCCTTCTCGCCAGATACGACACATCCTATGACCTCCGTGACCGCGCACGGCTCTACAAGGCTCTCCTTGCCTCTCCTACTACACTCCCGCTAGCTAATCTGCTCCTTCTCGCCCCGAAACCTATACCGCATGCTCCCAGCCCATCAGAGACGCGCAAAGAACTTCTCATTGGCTCCTCTACACTCGTCCTTGGACCGGATGCCGGCTTCCATGGCCTGAAGGGCTATGAGAAACTTCCCGACTGGGTTACACCAGGCGATGAACCAGATCATAATCTCCGTGACCAAGGCGTTGTGAAGCAAGAGTTCAGTGAAAGAGCTTCCCTGACAGCAGGCGAACGACTCGATCGAGCACTCAAGGAACATGACAGTGTTGCGGCTGCGAAGAGGCAAAATGGCCGTATGCAGGGTCCCACGCCGACGAAGCAGAAGAGTCTGAACGAGTGGCTGGAGGATGAGGAAGAAGAGAGTGAAACCGAGACCGAGGAGGAAACTGATTCGGAAGAGGAGACTGTTTCGGAAGAAGAAGAGGACGATGAAGACGAGGAAGAAGAAACAGATTCCGAGGAAGACGACGAGGAAGCGGAAGAGACCGACTCGGAGGACGACAGGGAGGGTCAACAACTATTAACACAGCGCGATGCTCAGCCCGGGCCTTCGAGAGGGTTATAGACATAGACTTGGAACGAATAATATCACTGGCTCTGAATTATCGCTGTATTGATTCAGCTTATGTTCTTCAAATATCAATCTAGATTATCATCACCGATACATATAACCCAGGTAGCATAACAATCACTGGTCTATGCTCCGGTCCAACGATCCTCGCAGTAACATCATAAGATCCTCACAGCTGTCCCATTGCCCTGCCATGTCAACATATGCCCAGTGACGAGCAAAAGCTAGTATTGCTGGTCACTGGCCCTATCGCAAACAATCGGTGAACAGAAGGGATCATCGGCATTCTGGGGTATAAAAGGAGGATATTTTATTGTAAACTAGTCTCGCTCTTCCATTAACTGTCCTACGAACCCAGGTTTTATATATATATATATATATATAAAGTAGGAGAATAGGCTCACGTTTTGCTCCATGTATCTATTCCAGGCTTCTAGAATATTTCTAGACTTTTCCAACATGGTTGTCTGGCCCTAAAAAGAGCTCCTTGTCGAAGAGAATCGGCCGTATGTGACATACCTCTTCAATATCACCAGAATTATGTCTGTCCAATAAAATGTGCTTAAGGTACTGCCTGACCGATGAATGGTAATTGACAGGTGCTCCTGCAAATACTGCGACAAGATAGGAGCACCCTTTTGAAGAGCTTGCTCATCTTGTGAATAGCGAAACCATAAATAAGGTGAAGCTTGCTAGATTTGACGCTGATCTACCCATGCCTCTAGCCACAATGCCTCGGAATATTGGGCCTATCGGCAAAATAGCAACCCAATGTATCCTTGAGTTTCAGTTCATTATGTCGCATGCTTTGGGGAGTTTGAAATTCTCACGGGTGGACGCTGTCTCGAGTAGAAAGAAGGCGCTGTAGCTAGAGCTCTCTTTACCTCGATGAAGACAATGCTGACCGTATTGAGAATAGTAGAAGGACTGATTGGTAATTCGCGCTAATTAGGAGATACAATCTGCAAGCTGAGACTTTCATTCACAGTCCATGAAGAGCCATGAGGGCAAATGAGAGATAGTATATGGAAATACCGAGAGATTAAAGATTCTGCATAATTTAGCCTCGAGTGGCTGTTGTCATGCTGTCGCGCAGTATAGAAAATGATGCTATATAGATGTTTAAACGACTAATGTACTCCTGTCCCACGGCATCCATCGCCACAATCGCAGCTCTACATGACTCCCTAGTTTCCTCTGTCGCATCAGGATGATCAATAATTACCACAAGCCGACTTTCCCAAAACTCCCATCGCGCAACCGAATACTGTCGAGCCGACTCTCCCCTCCACAGCACCCCAGTCGCCTCAATGTCTTGACACTTGCGCTGCTTACAGGCCTCGAAGAGCTTAGGAGCACACAAGATCAAGTATATTCCGGCAGTGGGTACGCGACAGGCAATAGTTAATTTCCTCAGTTGGAGATGTAGCTTTTCTCGCGATCTTCCGTCGTTACACTCCAGTGCACGATGGATCATGACGATGGCTCGGTACTGGCCTTGTTATATGCCTTTGTTGGTGAAATGAGCGATTAGCCCGTTTGGATTTTTCTCTCAGTGATGGGCTTCGCTAGCGGATTCGGGAGTAGGAATACCTGAAATGTCAGCACCTAATAAGATAGCGTGTGGATAGTAAATGAAACTTACTACTCCATCTCCCACACAGCATTATACTGAAACAAGGCAAGTCCTGCCAAACCCGTGCACCATCAGTAAACTCATTATCATCCTTCATGAAAAGCACCGGAGACTCGTAAATAACCTATATTAACATGACAAACCGCTGCATGGCTCTTCTCGATAGTCCATTTGGTTGGCGATACGAAACATAAATTCCAAGAAGTAGCAAAAAAAAAAAAAAAAAAAAAAAAAAAAAAAAAAAAAAAAAAAAAAAAAGAAAAACAACACCTCGGCTCGGCTTATCAATATCATCATTGTCTGGTTTGTTGTCTAGTAGAAGACTGGTAGAAGACCGGTAATGTGATGGGCTGCTTGCTGGGGTGGTATGGGAAAGCTCGTAGAATCACTGCAGGAGTCCAGTTTCTTGGAGATATATTATTAAAGCAGAAAAGAGTTAAATACACTTTAGCGGGGATGCTGGAGGTGAATATGACCCGCCACTTGGCAATGAAAGTGAAGGCAGGATACAAGACAATAGATAAATATCAATCGCCAAAACCTGATGGACAACTGTTTCCACCGTATTAGTTGCTAAGCAATACAATCCTTCCAATCAGGAAGATACACTGTATAAATACATGCATTGAGCAGCCGTAGAGCCAGCAGTCATCGGCTTTATATACTTGTCCCGCTTGGCTGGACTTGCAATATCAGCGGCAACTGCGTATCCAATAGAGCTGGTGGCACTTCTCCTGACGCTTTAGAGACATCGCAGACTTAGCAAAGCTACACAGTTATCATGGATAGCTAGACCGATGTTTGCTGCAGTGTAGATAATGAAAGCCAGGACATAGACTGGTCGACGGCCATTGATATCGGCGAAATTTCCAACAAAAAGCCGGTGCAATACCCTGGACAATAATGTATGTGGTGACAGTCAGACTAATTAGAGTCGTGATTTTGTCATAGTACTGCGCGAGGATTGGGAGAGCAGGGAAGTAAATTTGACTGGAAATAGGAGAAAAGAAGGCCGCCAGAGCTGCCATAAATATGCTATAGACGTTTTCATGCTTGTTCAGTATGGAATGTGGTAGTGGTTTATTTCTATCGTTCGCTTCCCTGGTCTCTTGTTCTTCGCTTGTCTTTCTTACTCTCCGTGGACATGGTGCTTTTCTTTTTCTTTTTTTTGTCTTGCTCAGCCATTGCAGTCACAATATTCTGTCCATCTCGGATAATAACAGGATCTTGGACAATATAGTTGTGTTCAGAGAATGTGTTGTTTGCTTGAATAGAAGCCGACTTCTCCCTTTTCAAGGCTGTATCTGCTATACCCCTTCGAGACATTTCTCTGTACTGCAAGGAAGGGGGAAGGGGAATTAATGTTTACTAGGACAAAGTGTAGGAAGCACTTACAAAGGTTAGACAATGCTTGTTATACAATATGTAAGTATGAATTCCTATGATCAAAGATGTCTTGCTACACGGCTTCTTTTCTGAAGATAGGCCCGATATAGCTAGTCTCTAGCCACCCCCAATCCTCTTCCTTACCTTTGAGAATAAGGTCCTTTCCGTAACTCACAAGCTGCTCCTCTTGCTCCCTGGTTAAAGGTGCCATAACAACAGGTCCCCAAGCCAAAATGTGAATTCCAGTATACACTGCCACGGAGGAGAGTTGCTTCTTGCTCAATGGCTTATAACCATCTGCAAAGCCTTGAAGCAGAGCTGTACAACTACTGACGCCTTTGAAATACTCATGCGTGTAGAGGTCCCCCAGAAGCTGTCCCAGGTCGAATTCGATGCAGCCAAAGTGGTATACTTCCCAGTCGATAGGGGAAACAAGGATACCTTGCTCGCCAGTAGCAGCCGAGTTCGAGATCAAGATACTATTTATATTGTTAGACATTAAAAATAATGCTTTCGGTGTTTAAGCCACTTACTTCCGAACAGCAAAGTCCCCATGGACGATTGACTTGCTAGCCTCATCAATTTCACCATAGATTGCCTCTTGTACATACTTCCGGAAATCCTCCGCACGTCCATAGAAGAGGTTGGGGAAGCTATCCATTGCTTTGGTCACGCCGCCAGACACAAGAGTATACATTGAGTCCCGGCTTTTTTCATTGTAGCCAACCTCCTGCACCACCCCGGGGCCTGAGCTACGGTCGTGAAAGGTCGTCAACCAGCGCCCCAAGGCACGACCGATGTTTGCCACAAGTAAGCTTGAGAGTTTGTTTGAATCTGGAGAAAGGAGAAATTTACCCAATGCAGTGACATTTGGAAATTCTTCCATCACTTGAGCATTGAGGTGCGGGATAAAGTGGTAAAGGCAAGGTGTCTGAACCAGTATACCATTCTGATGGACAATAGGGCTCAGGCCATTTGCGAGAGCTTGAAGGATTCGTTGTTCTCCTTGCTACAAATGATGGAAAGTCAGACAACATGTAGTTCTAGAAACTTTCTGTTCACATACACATCGATCAGCTTGGAGCTGCACCCCAGGAATAAACCCCAAGAAGTCTTTGGAATGTTTGATAATGACGCTGCTACTGCCATTGGGGAGCGGGTTAGAGAGGAAGCCCCTGAAAGTAAAGTTGACAAATCCGCCAGAGACTTGCTCGATAGAAGAGCATGCGTAGGGAGTAAGCGCAAGCTCTTCCAATATAGGAATTGCAGGCTCAATAGCGCCTTCCTGAGCTGCTGTAATTTGGTGCGCCACGGTTTGGACCTCGGTCATCTCAGTCATATTGTAAGTGTATGTACTAAAATAAAGGGGGAGGGGAGACTAAATAAATAGGTTCTATCAACTGAATCGGACGCTCGGTTTTTATCAATCTCCAGACCGAGATCGTAGGCTCCCAAAGAAAAGAAAAAAGAAAAAGAAATATACCCCCTTGCAGTTGACGCAACTTACGCTATTGTCAGCTACGCCTGCTTATGCCGACCAATCAGTTGCTATATTCCTCTCACAAGTAATGGAATGAGGAAACTCAGCATGTGAACTTGCGTATAGACCAAACTGTTAACGGCAAGAGAGCACACGATCACGGGAATGTGCCATTGCAGTAAGCGAGGAGCGGCAGCAGCATTATTATTATTATCATCATTTGATCAAGTTCATTGTCCATATCAAGCCCTAAAGCTATGACAGACCATTTCCCATGAGCTCAAGGCTTGCAGCTTGCTCGCGGCATCTTGGCCCTGTGAGTTCCTGAGGCAGATCTCCTTCTATCATCTTTTCGATCCTTTTCCTCACCCCAAACCTCTTGTATGTGCAGGGCTTTTGAGCCTCCGAAGAGTGCTCCCCTTGTATTGTCGGGGCAGGGTAGGTGTGGCCTAGGCTGAGTCTCAGCTTACCTCCCTGCTACCCTTCTGCTGTTCTACTTGCCTCCAAAGTTTCCAGTCCCCACTCCTCATCTTTCCGGGCCCTTCCTGCCGCCCCGTTCTAGATGCCCATGGGGTAGATCTAGGCTCCCCTAGGAGCCGCCCTTGTGGATAATCCTCTGAAGCAGTGGGTCTCGTAGCCCATATGTCTACAAACCCTTGTAAAGTTTATTCCGTTGGCGTCACCATTGCCGACATTCAAAGAGAAGATGGTGTACTGCTTCCTTTGACGACCCACATCCTTGACAGGTTGCACCTTCCTGGGTCTGAATCCGGTGTAAATATGCCCCAATGGACGCGTGTCCTGACTTCAGCTGAACATAGCGGCTTGTCAGGTGTTTGGGAGTCACTGCAGCCGAAGGGGTCAAGCCGCCAATTCCTCTGGCCTGTAGGTTCGTCGCTTCTTTTGGGATGGCTGGCGAAGCTCACTGGTGAGACGTCTCTGCTTTTTTTTTGCTGCAATGGCCTTTGTCTGGGCTCTACAGGTGAAGGCCAGAAAGATCTCTCTTGGATTTGCCCTTGGAGGCCGGGGCAGCAGCATGTTATGCAGCATGCAGCATTGGAATCTCGAAACTACCTGAATTCTCTTTATCATGCATATAATTTTAGTATTGTTATGCAATATGTGGGATCAGTGTACAAATATGCTATTCGAGCATATTATAAGTCTCATGTAGTTTGTTAATCTCGGTGCCCAGGACACAAAATCTGAGATTCTTTCGATCCTTACAGAGTACATGACAGTATCCCCAGTGGATTCTCTACAGTTTTATCATATTTGGTGGACTGTAGATACGGCAGTTCATCCATGAATTCAATTAATTCAATTGAAGCAGCATAGCTAGGGACCTATCCTATTTAATCACGGGCCTCGGGGTCATTTCATGTAGAATCTTTTCTAGACCGTCTATCTATTGACGAATATCTATCTTTTTATTTGAGTCATTCTTCAGATATTGACGGTTATGGGAGCGCATACAGACCAACACCCAATCTCACCCTTACCACCGAGTCAATTTCCGAAACACCCATCACCATTGTCCAAGGTCCAGTTTTGAATTTTTTTACATGATGTTCAAAAAGATATTTCTTTACTCTGGCTCTCAATTTGGAAGGCATGGCCAGCATTGAACAGCCTCCTCTGAGAGACATACCTCGTTCAATTAGGGTGTTTCTTCCAAAAGGGGGGAGACCCCCCTGCCTTCTGCGAGAAGAGTAACATCATCTCGGTTCCGTTAGCAGTTGTGTCCCAGATCGTGAACTTCTGGAAGACAAAGGATCACATAAACTGTTTCCATTTTTCGGAAGGACCAGCGAAGAGACCTCCATTGTTAATGTACAAGGGCTCTGCATGGTTCTTCGACTGCCGCTGCCGCTGCATGTTTGCGCAATACTGAAGTGTTGAAAACTTTTCATCCAAAGCTGTGTACCTGGCTGTGTGTACTGGAGCAGCCGTTGATTTTGATGAGCTGGATACCTCGTCCCGTGGATGTTCGATTGCTATCTGATAGAGATCCGATTTAAAGCAACAGGATCTATTTCCCCGCGTTAAATATCCGTACAACTACATCAACTGTAGACGTCCGAGTAATTGACCTGTACCTCTTCCCCCCAACCTTCTATACACAGAACAGCACTGACCAACAAGCAAAGGAACAATACTAGACTTCAACCCATTCCTATCCTGGGAACTCCCAATGAAAGCCCCCAACGTGGTAAAAGCCCCAGACTACTCCTTCCTAATATAAAATGGCAATCGCTATATCCTATTTGACCTAGGCATGCGACACGACTGGAAAATCTCTCGCGGAAATCGTATCTTTGATCAAGAACACGGCCTACGTCAGCATCGGACCAGATATCGCCGACATCCTCGACTCCAATGTTTCCGATTTTAGTACCCGCAGTAAAGATATAGAAGCAATTATCTGGCCTCATCATCACTTCGACCGCACCGGTGACCCATCTGCCTTCCCGGCGTCGACTACTCTAGTCGTCGGACCGGATGTCAAGGACACAGTATGGCCTGGATACCCAGCTAATCAAAACGGCATGGTCCTCGACTCAGATATTCAGGCCGAGATGTCAGAGATATCTCATTCAAAAATGCAGCAGAAACAGCCCAGTTTGGCCCTTTCGATGCCCACGTCTATTTCGATAACGGCTCGTTCTACCTCCTCGATGCGTTGGTCCATTCCATCGGGCATCTCTGCGGACTTTCTAGGGTCACGACTGATCCAAGCACCTTCGTGTTTATAGGCGGTGATTGCTGTCATCATGCGGGTATCTTGCGGCCGCCGCAGCATCTGCCGCTTTTTTTCTCAGAGTTCTCCGAGGATAGTAGTTTCTGTGCCGAGACAAATGTGATGAAGAGCAGCACGAAGACAGACGCCTTCTTCAGGGTATCGCCTACGTTGACTTCGAACCATGAACAAACTCTGGAAGCAATCGAGAGAAACAAGGCACTCGAGGGTTCTGGGAGGGGATTTGTCATTCTTGCCCATGATGCTACCTTACAAGGCCAGATTGATCTGTATTTGAAGATTAATGATTGGAAAATGGGTATGATTCTAGAACGAAGTGGTTGTTTTGTAGTGATTTGGAGGGGCAAAAATAGAATAAAGTTTTGTACGGGACCATAGAAGCTAATCCCGTCCTGTAATGTACCTTACCCAGGGATTTATAGAAAAGACATCATAAATAAAGTGCATGATTCATGTATTCAACAAGTATATATACATTGGTAAAAAAGAAAACATCTGATGATATTGGGTATCCGAACAATCAAACAAAGGAAAAATTACTAACGAAAGCATAAACCATCGCCACACATAACATAACTCATACATCCATAACCAACCCTTTCTGGCTAGTATTCGTCGACTCAACACCACTTTGACTCGTACTCGGCTTCCCCGATTCCTGAATCATTTCCGTCGTAACTTCAATACCCCTAAACGGATCACGGTTCACACTATTAGACTTCACATCAATCGTGTACATGTCGTAGTCGCGGGGTTGCGAGTAGAGCTCTGTTTGAAGACGAGAGCGGTTTGTTGTGTTGAAGCCGGTTCTGTGGCGGCGGTAGCTGTTTGTTGGCATGAGCTTGGGGAATACGCAGCTGATTACGGGACGGAGGAAAGGGAGCGAGGCGCAGATGATGGCGACGTTGCATTCTGCAGCGGTCCAGTAGGCGGCGGCGACATTGCTGTCTTTGCGGGTATTAGCATGCTTCTTGTGTGATATGTTGCAGGATGACTTACAAGATGTATCAGGGTCCTTTGCAACAGTATGTAAACTAGAGAGCCGGAGAGCACTAGTAATCACAACCAATCCACCAATTGCAAAAACACCACATAGCGCAATCTTTTGCATCCGCGGAAGCTGAAGCTGCGAAAGAAGCGGCATCGGCATAACAAGCAAAGCAAAGTCCGTTGCGATGTTCATCGAGGCGTTGAAGAACCACAGCGCTTCGAAATTGAAGCAGTAACCCTCCACCGTCCGGTCCCAGAACTTGGCAACCGGTACGCAGGTCAGGAAGCCGGTGATGAAGGCCCAGGTTGAGTATAATGCGACGATTCCCATGGCGATGTAGCAGGAGATACGGAACGGCCGACTGGGGAAAATGCGGAGGTATTGGAAGAGAATGGAGAATTTGGTGCAGGCCAGACTTGCGTTGTACATGGGGATGGCGGCCCAGAGCATCTGTATCAGTGAGCTTACATTCTAAAGAAGTGGGGTACAGGTTTGTCGTTTTGTCGTACCTTTAACTGGTTCATCAATTCTTCATTGGATAATGTCGAAGAATGTGCACCGAGACCAAAGTGCGTCTCTATCGCATAGTCAGAACATCTGATATCTTCATGGGACTATCAATAGAACTTACCACCAGCAACAAACCCAAGATAGATAATAGCAAACACCTGGGCACCCTTCGTTAACATGTGTCCAGCGTCTTCCGTTCGAACCAGACTCACCAATGAGATTACAATGGTCCAGTCCTCCCGACCCATCATCTTGATTAACGCAACTCGTGCAAAGACGCGCATTGAAACGATCAGGATGGATAGCACGGTCAACACAGCCGTCACCACTAGGGCTCGGTTCCCTCTCGCCACCGACCCATCTTCTCGACGAAACAGGGTGTGATTCTCTAATCCGGCGTCCATCTTGGGGTTGGTGAAAGCGCAAAGAATTTTTTATGTCGGCAATCGCAAGGTATTCAAAGGAGGGCGTATTTTCGAGAGTAGAGAACGGATGCCGTTGCGGGAAAGTCGATCTAGAAAAACAAAGAGCGAAAGAGGAAAAAGCGTCACGCCTCCCAGAGATCCGGTAAGCCTGTGTTTCAGGCTGAACAACACGGTGCCATAAGCGTAGAGTACACAGCTGAGCCACTCATAGAACAGGGCCAAAGAGAAAGAAGAATAAAGGGAAAATTCAAGCCGTGGACCACAGCGATGAAAAGGAGCCAGCCTGCCTTTAACTGGGACTCGATTTCATTGCATTTTTGCGCAATATACTCTTACGTACGCCTCTCATTCATTTCGGTCCCCATCTTGCCAAACTTTACTCGGTGTTTAGCACGAGCACTATGTTGTAGTGCGTCAGGGCCAGTCAATTGCGGCGAATGAGGCGAGGATCGGCTCCGAAGCCCGTGAGTACTTGCAGTAGTGTCGAGAGTACCCTGTGCCCATGTGGCATCACAAATGCCCTGTTCGTGAGATAACGAATTGAGAGCATCTACGGGCTCCACCGTGAAATGTTAAAAAATGTACTAAGTGGGGAGAACACCAATATGGAGGATATTAAAAACCCAATAGCCTGTCAGTCAGCTTGGTTTCAAGAGTCACGAGCTGTCCAAACATATGGATTACCCATGGAACCGGCAGCCACCAGTGTCTTGGAGTCTTTCCTCGTGGGGTTAGCGTGGCCTTGACAGGGGCGTTATTATGTATTGTTGACTGACAGAGACGGCTGAATTATGGAGACCTCGGCCCTTAGTGCCCGGCTTGACTGGGAAGGCGTCGACGAACTCACCGCACAACAGGCTCCGGACATCGCGAGGCACCGAAGTCGCATTGATAGCAATAATGATAGTAGCATTTATTACCCCTTAGGGATCAATATTTTTCAATACTATCGCCTTATTGCGAGCGACCCTCGGCGAATAGTTGCATTCTTTACATCCAATGACGCGATAGGGACGATCATACTTCCAGGGCATTATAACCAGCGCATTGGGGGACCCGGGAATTCGGGATGAGCATATTCGTTTTTTCTCTTCTCTTTTTTTTTTTTTTTTTTTTTTTTTTTTTTTTTTTTTTTTTTTTTTTTTTT
>NW_024467314.1:1678-20472 GCF_000600275.1 Aspergillus ruber CBS 135680 | reverse complement strand
GCGAAACCTTTTTTCAATATAGAGTTGGCTCTCCGTAGGACCTGAAACCTGAGCCTTCTCGGTGTCAGCCGTTACGGGAATTCTGGAGCACTGTGTATACGCGCGAAGATGACAATTTGCCTCCGCATAGTAAACTTTCGGAAGATGGATCGAGCATCCTGTACGGAGTAGTACTTCGCAGCAAACCAAGCCAATGTCCAGCTTCAAATTTGCGCCACATGCCGAACAAAACAATGATGAACAAGGAGGCCGTGGGCCAGTAAATAGATTTTCACGGGAGTTTGTGGTTCTCGTTCCCGGCCGTACCAGAATTGAAAACCAATGTCAATATGTTCACGGCTGCGCACTTGTAAAGCGGAGCATGCAAAAGGAGATAATCGTGTTTCTTGGAATAGAATTGTGGGCTTGGTAAGCCCAGAGTTGCATTTTGCCTCGCATCGAGACAGATTCTTCGGATTTCGAATTACGATCCCACCCGAGACTCAAGGTTCAAGTTGAAGGATCGGAGATGTTGCTTTATCCGGAGACCTAGTTATGGTTTGGCTGGTACAGAGCATCGCTGTGTACAGCATCTGTGAATTGCTTTTTACGGTGCTCTACATGCTTGCTTTTTCCTATGCAAATCGATTGTTGCTCCAGGATTCAGATCATGCAGACTGCCCGGATCTTGTTGTTCCCCGAGCAAGGTTCTGAAAATGGTAAGAGCATTAGATCCTAGAGCTTAGCAGGAAGAAACTAAACTCCCGTGGCTGGATGAAATAGTTTGAGTACGAAGTCCGAGCCGTAGAGCCCATACCACTGCATAGTATAGTAGATGCCAGCCCCCGAAAAGCCGGCCGAATCCCAGTGATAGGGATCGAAATGGCATTATGTATCGTTAGGGACCAGGAATTGGTACCTGCTCGATTGAACAAGTTCATTGCAGCGCATCAGATCGTAAACTCGACCAAGAGAGCAGCTCACCAGGAGATCTTTCTCGTATACGGCGTTAAATCCCAATTTTTTGGTTTTGATTCTTCCAGATACCCCGCGTCGCTTCGGTAAGGAGTTTGTGCAAAATAAACTTCTCCGGATCCCCAGAATCGTAATTTTTTATTCCATAGATAGAACACATATAATTCTAATATTAGGGGCCCGGAATGTTTATCCATGCAGCATAGTCAGCAGGATGCTTAGCTACGGGACTGACCGTAGCTACCTACCCCTGACGGGCAATTAATATGACAATGTGTATTAGACTGCATTGCAAAGGTCCATGCGACAGGGAATTATTGCTAGCGCTACGCTGCTTTGGGGAAGGTCGACATTCGGATATTTTATCTGATATGAAGTGCTGGAGGAAACATCACCACTCAGCAGTCGCCGATCCACATTCCTGCCCCGTAAAGGGGTTACTCCGTCAATTGCAAGTCTTCACTGCACTCCGTATTAACCCGGGGTATTCCGTCGTTGTGTTCCTGGTTAGTCTCCTTCCGATCAGTGGAAAGCGTACGGAGTATACGAGCTAGCAGCACGAGCCATGGTGATCTCTGCACTTATTAGGCTGTCACCCCGGCGCTGTATAACAAATGCAGTCGAGGGCACAGACGCATGTGCGATAATCCCGGAGTGCGCCATCAGAGTGATAGAATGGAGGACTGGTTATTGCTCGAGTCATGAGTTGAGGCCCAAGCGTTTGAACATGATTTAGTGCGAGCTTTAAAACGCAAGGTGACAGTCCAGACAGATGATAGTGGCGGACTGCTCTGGACTCGTATTCTGCAGGGGGTTAACGATAGTTTGCGCCGTCAGCCAAATGGCAACCAGGAACAGCCTTCGCGCCATCGATCAAACTCACTTCAAATCGAGCCATGGTTCACATACTGGCTGGGGGTTATTCCGTATTTGCTTCGTGCATCCCGTCTCCGGTATGGCGTGGACCGTTGAAGACGTCAGACGTTGGACTAGAGTCAGAACTCATCCAAAAAAGGAAACACTACCGGATGCGAGTCAGGTGACATCACGATCTACTAAAGTGCGAGCTTAATAGGACTCAAATTTATGCAATTTATGAGCAAGTAATGGAATATACAGGGACCGATGTCACGACGTGATTTGCATTTGACCTTTGTATCACAATTCCATTCTTGGGTTATATGGCCCTTGAAGTAGCCTTAATCCAAGCATCCAAACCGTGTATCATGCAGACATAAACACCAACGCTAGCCTTGCATTGTACATGACCAAGTACCCGAAGATCAATCCCCAGATGTGATTCCCAGGTGTGATCCCCAAATCATATGCATGTTCCAATCCGCATTGCTTTTTTACTGACCCATATGCAGAAAACCACCCATTTTTGTGTCCGTATACTCCATATGTATCCCATCATAATATCATAATCACGTAGCCATTGTAGCGTAAGTTCGTAACTCGTAACTTTCATGGTAAAAAGATCAACATAACGTTGACTCAAGCCATCACGGAATAAGACTCGAAGGCCCGGATTCCTCCGTAAAAGAGGTCTGAGAAAGATATTCTCCTTTGCTTTTTCGGCATAACCGTGTCTTTCTCTGTGGAAGATATGCTCAAGACGCGCTTGACCTTTTTAGCGAACTTATTCGTTGAGCAAGTTTTGAGCAACTCTTCGTTCCCGTCTTGAGGGATTTCGGTATGAAAAAGGGAGATGTGTTGTCGATCAGGATCGCAGTTCGATGTAGGTGAAAGAGTTGACTCAAATGAGCCAGAAGAGTCGGATTTTGATGATTGAGCGTGCTTTGATCGTAACGCATTGTGCGCTTTCTGAGAGATACAACTGATCCTCTCCTTCCACCTCTTGTTCTTTTGATCAGTAACAGAGCTTTGGGGCTCACTGTCCACTGCCTGAAGGTTAGTGTCTTGATTTTGTTGCTCATTTGAAATCTCGAAAGTAGTCTCGCTGCCAGATTGTCTGCTCGTTGCATGAGTGCCGGATGAGACGCGCTGGTGAACCTTTTTATTATGATCCCTTGGATCGGTTGATTCGAGCTGGTCAATGTGGCCAGTGTAATTTTGGTCATCCTTGTCCTGTTGGACGGTCTCGAAATCTAGTTCGATATGACCGTTTTGACCCAGCTGGTTTTTTTGGTCGTCTTCGTCTTGTTTGACGGTGTCAATCATGTCAAGTTCTTGGTCGTGTCGATTACGTCCGCCTAGGTGGCTGCTTTGCAGAAAGCCATGAATTTGACCATTCTGGTCATTTTGGCCATTCTTGGCCTGCTCGATTACCAAATCGTTGGTATCTCGGTTTTGCTCGACGAAGTCATTATTCTGGTCGTCTTGGACCTGTTCAACATTATCCACCGTATTAACTTTCTCGTTTTCTTCACTATTCAGAGCGGATTCGTCCTCCTCATGAATAGTTTCTAGGGTAGGCTCAAGTGCCGCCCTCTCTATTATGTATTTTCTCCGGCGCTCGGCCTCCTTGAACTCTTCGTAGCTGAGCTGGACGATCTCGCCGATGTCCAGGTGCTCATCATCGCTGTCATCGCTGTCATAGTTATTGTTGGTGTTCTCACTATCGTCGGTGTACTCGTTACCCTCGCTGCCGTCTTCAGTCATGAAGTCCAAGGCAGACTCGAAGCCGTGGACGGAGGTTTCTCTCTGCAGCCCGGCGAGCAAGTCGGGTGCGCTTTGGCTGAATGCTCTCCTTATGCGTGGAATTAGGGAGGCTGGTCGCTGAATCCTAGGTGCTATGCTAGGTTCCGCACCTATATTATGTTTTTCATTCGCCCCTGAAACCGATATATCGCCTAAGGTGGAGGTGGTTAACTTACCATCCAAGTCCTCGAGATCATCCGAAGACACACAATGCCTTAGGTGTGAAGGCTTGTATGGCGTCTTTGGTGACCGGGTTTGGCTTGGGGCCAGGAATTTCTCTGCGTAGAGTCGCTGGTGTTCAACCCCCCATTGAGCCCGTGACCTGATCGTGTGATCCCGGACGTACCCATTTCCAAAGTGAAGTGGACTCCCCATGTACATATCGATGTTTCCGGTGTCCATAATGGTGCCGCCTGCGATATCGTCATGGTCCGTTTTCCAGTTTCCATGGGGGCTGTAGAATTTGAAGGCCCTCCCTTTCGCCCACCGGACAAGCTCAGATCCTCTCAGGCGGAAGTCCTCGGGGCTGTTCTCTGGATGAAGTACCACAGGGTCAACGTGTCGCATGGCTGTGCGCATGATTGCGTCGAGACGCCATTCGTCGCCTTGTTTCGGGATTTTGGGGGCCGTGAAAAGAAAGAGCAAGGAGATGGTAGGTGGTGTCGAGGAGTATTCGTATCTGGGGGTACCGAGCCAGTTAAAATGATGAATGGATTCACCAGCGGCCTCCATCCAGCCCTGTCGGAAGGCAAACTCCTGGTTGACATCCTCTTGTATGCTGGCCCTTTTTAACTCCTCGTAGTCTGGTTCTGGCGTTGTGGCCTCTGAGAACATCACCTCATCGAAGTCTGACCACTCGCCCTCCTCGTCAACTAGCTCATCAGAACTATTGCTTGGCTGCCTTTCGAGATCGTAGAATGATGCCATCGTCTCCTTGAGTTCTCCCTCACTAATGCTCCTCTCACCCTGCCCTTCTATTTCCTCCTCCCCCTCCAGCTCCTCAGACTCGTCAGCCCAGACAAACTGGGAGGGCTTGAGGAGTTCCTCCACCTCCGTTGCCTGTATCGTTGACTTCTCGTTAGTCTTCGATGGAGAACATCGATATGTAGGCGCGTCGTCTGTAGGATACTCACACTATAGTTGCGCTCCATAGCCAGCATAAAATAACCCGCGATGGTTATTATCGATGTATTGATGATGGTGGTGACTATAATGATGGATATCCACAATAGCTGTATCGCCAAGTTGGAATCCTCCATGGATGGATGTAAGAAGGAAGAAGCCCAGCTCGAGGCAACCGAGGGCTTTATATACCTCAGCCTAGATGAGAATTGATGCCTGTATTCACCACACAAAGTCATGTACCTATGGTTCACAGCAGAAACAAACAGTAGCCATAGGCAGTGACTAATAGGGTAGGCAGCAAACACAAAAAAAGCTTCCAGGCACAAGATTGAAAGAAAGTCATCATGTATAACATATATAAGGACAAAGAATAGTCTGATGATGTCTTTGCATGCATGTTTAGATAGGTGAGCCCTTATGAAGAGTTAAACTGGGTGAGGTAGTTTTTTGTTTACCTAAATAGTTTTCAGCCCTAGAGTGCCCTTGTTTGCCATGTATATATTCACTAATGGCTTTATTAACCAATAAGAAATCAAAACTGGTTTGTTTACCATTAAACGCCCAAGTATAAGAACACAGCAGCGCTACATCACTAGCGTATCGTGCCGGGCCCAAGACAGCTGCAAGAATGTAGTTGCTGTCAGACGCAATGCGGTGGCCGTCCGTTATATATGAGATATAGTTTATAAGAGCTGCAGGTACAGGTTCAGAGCGCGACAAACAGCGCGGCGTCGACTTTCGAGCGTGGAGCTTTTGATCGCTTGTCTCAACACCCTGGGCTGTTTCTCGCTCGGTTTTCGAAGGGTTCGGCTTGTTTCTTCTTGGAATGAAGAACTTTCTGTCTCGCCTGGTAGTTCTGTGTCCGTATCTTGAACACTCCGCTTATATTTTTCTTCATTTGGGGTGCGAGCATCCTGGCGGGCCTTGATCTCACCCTCGCACTCCATTTGATACCTTTTCATATCCAAACAGGACTTTGTCTTATCCATATCAACTTGCTAAAGTGTCTAATTTCGGTTTATGCTTGAAAATCCTTCCCTGGTTCTCTGCTCGCCACTAACGCATGGCAAATTTTGCCGGACTCGAAAGTGTCCATCGTGAGAACGGTTGCCGCATTTGTTTGAATATGAGAATGGAGGAGAATATATATAAAATATGGTCCAATGTCTTGGAGCGCGTCTTCGCATTTGGCTCCCTCATCACGGATGGCACTGTCGGTGTTTTGCTGTATGGGCAATTTGCGCCTGAAGTACGAGGCATCGAGTGGTTTATGAAGCCATCGCCATTGATTGACGCCATTATGTCACAGACTTCAGGCAGATATAGAGACGTATATATCATGACGCTTGAGGTCCGTATGTTGCCATACTAGGCATACCATACTAGGCAACGCCGCGTTCCTCAGCCCTAAGGAACAGTTAGCGAGATATTCATCAACGTTTTTCGCGCAACTCACCATTTCCAGAGCTATATCATCATATATCCCAAGCTATATATATTTGTATATAATTGTCTATATAACTGCAACCAAGATCAAATGTCAGCACAGAATGAAAGAGAAAGAACGGACCCAAATCCGAACGGGAAAACCTTCAGCCGACGGACCCCTCTACGATATCCGCTTCCCCGCACGCATTCGGCCTCAAGTATTCGCAATCGCAGTCACAGTTCTCCATCCTTCTTCGAGCTTCTTATTTATCTACGTTCCCTCTCCCGGTAAATTCTCTATCTCTGCGAAAATTCTTTATGAACCATCTTCGGGCGTATACCAGATCAATCAGATTCCTACGCCAGCTCACCTCGTCTCCCAAACCCCTCTCCGCACTCTCTCCATCTTTCCGGACGAACCCGTTTCAAGTTACAACCCAACCAACCATCCCCAAACGCACAATGGCATCCGCAATGGCAAAGCGCCTGGAAGGCAAGACGGTCGTTGTGACCGGTGCTTCGGCGGGAATTGGTAGAAGCACTGCGAAGGAGTTCGCGCGGACTTCGCCTAAGAATTTGAAGATTGTTGTGACGGCTCGCCGCATTGATTCGCTGAACCAGCTTGCTCAGGAGATTAAGGAGGAGGTTGGTGAAGGCGTTAAGGTGTTGCCTGTGAAGTTGGATGTTAGCAATCCGGAGGAGGTGAAGGGCTTTGTGTCGGGTCTTCCGGCGGAGTTTCAGGATATTGATATTTTGGTTAACAATGCGTGAGTTCTTCTTGGTTACCTGCTCTGGCAGAAGAGCGTAAAATGAAATGCTGACGAAAACAGCGGCTTGGTCAAGGGCGTCGCCAAAGCTCCGGATATCGACCCTCAAGACATCGACACTATGCTCAGCACCAACGTCACCGGTCTGATCAACATGACCCAGGCGGTGCTGCCCATTTTCAAGAAGCGAGAAGATGGTGGCCGAGGAGACATTATCAACATTGGAAGCATCGCTGGTCGTGAGGCGTACCCTGGTGGCAGCATCTACTGTGCCACCAAGGCTGCCGTCAAGTCTTTCACGGATGCGCTTAGAAAGGAGCTTATCGCGACGAGAATTCGTATTATCGGAATTGACCCCGGTCAAGTGGAGACGGTGAGCATGGCATGTTCTTGCAGTTAAAGGCAAAGCTGATCGTTCCCTAGGAATTCTCCATTGTGCGGTTCTATGGTGACAAGCAGAAGGCTGATTCGGTTTATGAGTACGCCACCATCTCAATATGCTTATGCGTCGGGAGAAGAAGCTGACATGCTACAGGAATTGTGAGCCGCTCACTCCGGATGACATTGCCGAGATAATTGTGTTCTCTGCTGGACGTCGGGAGAATGTCGTGATTGCCGATACATTGGTCTTCCCGAGCCACCAGGTGAGTTTTGCGCGAGAAAATGAAGACCAAATGAAGCTGACTGTAGACAGGCATCTCCCACTGCGGTGCACAAAAGAGGTTAAGCATTAAATAGAAGGAATAAGTACTCCGTACATACTACGAACATAAAATCCAGAATGCCATGAACACGAGAACGATGCATACCTGCTATCAACACCGAGAATAAACAAGAGAGCCTTATCGAAATGCCCTAAGCACTCGACCTAGCTAGTGCATCCACGGCCTACGCAAAAATCGCCGCAACAAGCGTGGCATTAAACAACCCTACCATTAATTCCAACCAAACTATCCCAATTCCCTTTCCGGCTCCATACATATAACAATCCCACACTAACCCCCCTCGGCAATAAACCCATATTACTCTCTACCACAAAAATCATCTAGTCCTCCATCAACCCTTATTCCAATATAAGCCCAACTATGTATTTCACATGCCATCCCAGCCCCGGATATTATCCGCCTAAACGGGTAAAGTCAGGAAAAGGGGGCAAGGCAGGAATTCTGGAACTCGAGATGACCCACTAAGGCCGGCCACTGTGGCCCCTGAATCAGTGGGTCTTCCATATCGGTATCGGATGTGATTAGTGATAATGGAATTGACTGGTTTCTAATTTTGATACCTAGGGATATAGTGGTCGGAGATAGAATTACATATACTGCACGTTTTATAGGTTTCTTCTGTGCAGGTATACTTACAAAGGCTTTGTATAGAGCACTATGTACTTGTACAAGGATAGAAGAACTCCATAGTACGATAGATAGTCAAACAAAGTTTACGCTAAAAACAACACTAAAGACTAATACAGTGATTGGACCGTTGACTTCAGCAGATCACCTGCAGGCAGCCAATCAGGGTATGGATCAGTGGACATTTACCAGAAATGGGATGGCGGATTTACTTGACTGGCGAGTGTCCAGTCTCGCTTGGGTCATACAAGCGTGGTTATGTCGCTGCTGAGATATCTGATAAGATGAGAATGTATGGAGTAAGGTTTGTCTTGGATACTCATACGTGTTTTAATTGAGTGAGATCGAGACGGAAACGGAGACGGAGACTCCGATGGTGAACCTGTCGTCCCTGTCCCTGTCCCTGTCCCTGAGAAAGGCGTATGATCTATCTGAGAACGCAAAGACGTTCATTAAAAAATGACGTACTCAATATTGGCCCGTGCTTGGATCATATCATCACTACCGTCAACCATGAGTGTTATGCCATGGCTAGTTATGAGATTGTCTGTAAGGTCTTGCCGGATAATATCGAAACAATTATGCATGTATAGCAATAGTCAGACGGAGCAATACGACTTGGCACGTCCACGCCAAGCGATCCGAATTGGGATGGACATCTCGGGCCATGGTTACCGAGCACTGATGTGCTCTGTACGGGTGCAATTTCAGTGCCCTGCACGCGTACCAGTGGTAGGCTATCTGGTTCAGCTATTTTTGGAGCATAAAGACGTCGCTTAGTCAAATGCTGAGTAGATGCCATACCAAATGCTCAATTCCGTACTGCGTACGGAGTAATCAAACAGTCCTGAATGGCCCTAATGCACTATGTACAATGATGCAACCCATGCAAGGTGCGGTGTGCCGCGGATTAGCGCGAAGGACATCCCAGCCCATGCAGGTTCACTTTCACTTCCGATTGAAACAGACACAGATTCGATCTGTGAGCGAATCCCAGGGTAAACAAATAATCAAATCAAACCCGACGATTGATGCGTGGAGATATAGCCAATTACCTAATCCGCAAATCGCGATACAAGCGGCAACCAAAAAAAAAAAAAAAAAAAAAAAGTGGCACGTCTTTGATTTGGGCCCCAGAACAGTAAGATGTAGGGGGTCCACACAAAGGCATGATAAAGATCAAACTGATAGTCGACGATGAGTATCGATAGTTTGTGGATGCCAAGGCGGATACGGCTGTCAAAGGCTCTGCTGCATCCACGTTGGGAGTGAGATTTCTCGAAGCGGATATTCATTCAATGTCGGCATTCCGGACAAGGAAAGTGACTGACCTTAACCGTGGGCCTTGTGGGTTGATTGTCAGATGGAGGCGATGGATCTGTGTGTTCTTTGTATCGTGCCTCAACTGAGGCAATGCAGCAATAGAATGGTGTACGCAGCGCTCAGAGGACGGGATACACCGTAATCATCCATTCAGTCGGATGATTGATTCATGTTGTGATGCTGACTCGGGTCCGGGGCACTCCGCTGATTCTAAAAGCCCCAAATCCCGCTGCGGCTCACCGCAGGGAAGAGATTCTTCAAACGACGAGTGGCTGGGGTAGATTCCGAAACCCGTTTGTCCACCGAGCGGCGTAAACAGATATCTGCTTCCGCCCTGACTCAGTTTCGGGGATTTGCTAGAGAAGTGTCGTTAAGCCGGCACTAAGACGAATCTCGAATGCTCTGGGAAGATTAGTTGGCTGTCAAGGTGGGCTAGATCATACATCGTGCATCGGAGACTAGCAAATGACATGGGATGAGAAGAAAATCAACCCACCGGGGTAATGGAGGATACTCCATAGACATGGGGATAGACACTACAGGGTTGCTCATCTCCAGCATTTACTCTATAGTTGTTGTAGTAGCCGTAGCGATTGCCTTTATATGGCGAGAGTGTTATTGTGTTATCTCCACCGCCAGTCGCATACTGCCACCGCCCAGCGCCCCTTTCCTCCGACTAGCCTCGAATTCTCCCTCTTCTCCATCTCCTCCATCGCTAATCCGCGTTATTCCTCTTGAATTTCTCTGTTGTTCAGATTAAAAGTGATACTGGACTGGTTCTCTGTCCTTTCGCCGTGAATTCGTGGATTTTCGACCAACAATCGCCAACCAAGGTACGCTCTCCTCTTGCTTGAACCTCTCTGGCTCTAGCCGACGATTCCCTCCCCACCTCCTCTTCTCAGACTCTCTCTTTTCCCCTGACTTCTTCCGTTCTTCTCCCATCATTATTACTCCGTGTCGTGTTTCTTATGAGCCTACAAAAAATAGGAAGAAAAGAACGCTTCATATTGACAATCCCATCTTAGGGTAGAAGCGATTCCGAACCGGCCTCCTCCCCCCCTGATAACTTCTTTCCCCCGTCTCCGTCATTAAGCTTGGTCTAGTAGTAACTAGACCCGCTGTTGCTGTGGACTGAGCTCTCTCGTTGCGCGAAACCCTTCCGACGAACTGGGTCCCGACCTCTGAGCGACCGATTCCCCTTTCTCCGTCTCGCTCTCTCCCTTCTGCAAGAGAAAATTGTGTTGCTTTCCTCGACCCGCTTCAATTGGGATAGCTTCAACTTCCGTTTACTTCTTCCTCTCCTTCCTTTTTCTCTTTTTCCCTTTTACTTTTTTAATACGTGCGCTTAACGACAGTGTTTCGCAATGGCCTCCAAGGTGAGTTTCTTTTTTTTCCTCGTCCCTTCTCCCCTTGCTGGTTATCCGGCTACGTTGTTGCTTTTCGCTCCTCTCCTATCTTTGCGCTTCGATTCAATCATGTTGCGCCTTTTCTATTCATCGCTCTTTTAAATAAGAAGTAAAAGGCTTACCATATTCCTATCATCTGTAGTTCCTCAGAGAGTACAAATTAGTTGTTGTCGGAGGTGGTGGTGTCGGAAAGTCATGCCTCACGATTCAATTGATTCAGAGTCACTTTGTTGATGAATATGATCCGACAATTGAAGGTGGGCAACGTCGCGTCTATGATCCTATCGATCGTGTAACTCATACAGTTCTTCCACTCGACAGATTCGTACCGCAAGCAGTGTGTCGTCGACGATGAGGTCGCTTTGTTGGACGTCCTGGATACTGCTGGTCAGGAGGAATACTCGGCAATGCGTGAACAGTACATGCGAACCGGCGAAGGCTTCCTGTTGATCTACTCCATCACATCGCGCCAATCCTTCGAAGAAATCATGACCTTCCAACAACAAATCCTGCGTGTCAAGGACAAGGACTACTTCCCCATTATTGTGGTCGCCAACAAGTGCGATTTGGAGAAGGAACGTGCTGTCTCGCAAGAAGGTTCGTCTCTCGTTGATCGCAATTCGCGACCAATACTAATCTCGATTGCTTTACAGAGGGTGAGGAATTGGCTCGTCAGTTCGGCTGCAAATTCATCGAAACATCAGCAAAGTCGCGCGTCAACGTTGAGAACGCCTTCTACGACCTTGTCCGTGAGATCCGCCGATACAACAAAGAGATGTCGAACCCTTCCGGTTCGGGCGCATTCGGTTCGCGCGCCCCTGAAGGCAAGATGGACGTGAGCGAGCCAGGTGAAAGCGCTGGCTGCTGCGGAAAATGCATTGTTATGTAATGGAATTGGCGTTGGATTTTTAATGGCGGACGCAAGACGCTCGGCACGAAAAACGCCACCACCTCGAGTCGAAACGAACAACCCAAGGGATAAAAACAGAAGAAAAAAGACGGAAAAAAAAAAAAAGTTGACTCGGTATCAACCTCTGTGCCGCCTTGCGAGCCTCGGCTTGCAACTTGTCAATGCGTCCGCGACGTGATTTTAATAACCTACGAGGCCTGCCACCAGATGATGTCTGCTTACTCCCATATAATGCCGCCATCGTCTCCATGATTGTTCGATTCCCCCTTTGTTTTGTTGGTTTTTTTTTTTAGAAAGGTTGTTGATGTTTATTCTCTTTTGTTAATGGGCAAACGAACAGGTGAGAGTGTCACTTCAGATACAGCTTACCTCGAGCTTCAGACCCCGATTTGGTTATTTTTGCCGGCCTCTGATATTTACTGGACTTGTGAACGTACATCTGATATTTCTGCCGATATTACTTATTATTCTTTATTACTATTTCCTTTTCTGATGCATCTTGTTTGATCCGCTTGTCATACATATTCCCCCAATGTCAACCATTGCATTATGGATATACTCCAGGTAATGTTTACCTGTTTACAGGGCCGTTGGAGGCCAGGAAAATACAGCGTTGTTCTTATCTCTGGTGCTTTTTTACTATCTTAGTGGTTTCAATCGCAGCCAACGCTCAACTTTTAGAAAATGCAAGCCATCAACCTGTGCGAATGAACAAGTGTTTACTCTGTATACTTTTACCTTCTATGCGAACGAATCCTGCTGTCACTTGGATCCGCCCGACTTCCGAAAAAATCTAGGTCCATCACACCGCTGTTTGGTGACATGCATGAACCTCTCGCTGTCACAGCAAACTAATGGATGTGTCAGATATGTAATAGTGGGTTCTTTTGCTCTGGGTTTGTGCTTGGCTGCATTGTGGAAAAGCAAAATGGCAGTTCTACTTTTGGAAGAGTACGAAGTGCGATTGTACTGCGGTATATGTAGTTAGCAATGAATAATAAACCAATCTCCGCACCTTTTATATGCATACTACAGTCCTTCATGCCGGTAACAGATATTTATTTGAGGTGAATAACAGCAATTCATAAGTGCTATAGAATAGACATGTACTTGGTTTTCTACACAGGTTGAAGGCTCTCCCTTTCCATTTTAGTGCTCATTCCTTCTACTCTGCTTCTTACCATGCCGTCACGGTCTCTGCTAGTAGATAATAACGAATGGTATTCCTATCTAAACTAGGTAGTCCACCAATGAGAATATTGAATCTGGAGAGAAGAAGAAAAATGAAAATCCATCCAGATAATGAAGGGATTTTGTAGTCACTGTGCAGCAGGGCTCCTGCCTGTACTTGCCTTGATTGCTTGTCTGGTGTATTGGTACTGTTTGTTTATATCACCCATTGACGCAGCGTTGAGCCGTCACAGGCAGGCAGGTGCTTCTGGCGGATCTTTCGTGGGATATCATGTAGGTCTCGTGTTTTTGCAGGTTTCAATGGCGCATTGCAATGTGTCAGATTCAAGTATGCGCATGGAAATACAAGTGGTAAGAAAGCAAAGATAGAAACTACAGTCAAACCTCATTAAGACAATACATTCTATCCAGCTGCTCCTATCGTTTTAGCGCGAGTATCATATTATTGGGGGTATTTTATATGGTAAAATGAGAATCGGTGCAGGCGAATAGTATCAGCTAAGCGCGAATATTGGCTTAACGAATATATAGTTAACAATCTGCCGATGTAGTAGTCAAAGTCAAGGCTCACTGATCATGATAGCCAAATAGTATCGTCAACTTTCAACACTGACTATATAGTATAGTCACCGATATAGTATCGGCAAAAGAGGCAAATGGCAAATCGTGAACAGCCCTGGCCAAATCATTTCTTCTTTCGATCTTATATCTCTACTATCTGCACCTCCAAGTCTCCTCTACTTCCTTCTTCCCATCCTTCTCGGACTCCCTGTCTACTTCGCGACCATTGCAAGCTCAAGCCATTTATATAACCATTTTTCACGCGCGCAAACCCAAAACGACCCCGAGTCATCTGCAACCACAACAGTGTTCCTTCCGTCTTTTCACCCTAGACACGTCTTCTCACCTACATCGAATCTTTGTCATCTATATCGCAGGCAAACATACTAAAAGTACACAAAATAATATTCAAGAGAAAGATTTGCGAGATGTTCAGAAATCCCCGGGTGGTCGCACCTGATAGCGTATCTTGAGAATTCAATTAAATACTCAAGCCTCTACCTGTCATACCGTGGGGGCAGTTTGCAATGCATCATCTAGGTGTCCCAACTGGGGCAGGCGTAAGTAGTTTCTCTCTTACTATTTAGCCTAGTTCTCACTGATTATCATTGCAGGATCACATGTTTGTTGTCTGAGACGAACATCATCAGACGGCGGCTCAGATGCTCGAAGACTTGGGATTTATCCAAGTCCCTCGTGTTCGCCGGATCCCCTTTGAAACTATGGGTTCTCTCCCAGATCTGCAAGCCGTTCTTGGTGAGATTAACAAAGGCTATGTACGCCTAGACCGTTATTGCACGTCATTCCGATCCTCGCCTCATCTTCCTTTCAGCGGGGACCAAATCTTCTCCATTCCCAACTCCTTCGCGCATTTACCGCTGGATGAATCTGGCATGACTTCAAATTAGTCAGGCCAGATGATTCAACCAAAGCAATATGAAGTGTATGGCAACTTATTCTATCCGCTTGAAACAGCGTTGGTTGAGAGCTTTGTTAAAGGAGTTATTCATGACATTGAAGAGGTTGTGTATTCGTCTTGGGGTTGCTACCAAGCACCTGAATATCAATGATGCGGGTCTATCTTGAAGTCAACGATGATATCCTCGATAACCTTGCGGATCAGCGGGCAGTAGATTGGTATAGCACGCATTTTGGTCGGATTCACCAGGCCCAGTATGGTGCATGAGGCCTCCGGATTTCAAAACGCCTTGGTCCTGGAAAAGAAATGCCAGTGGACATGATGAGAAATCCTATCGCCTAACACTTCTACTTTTTAGAGTCGGCGATGAGTTTTAAGATTCAAATATTTAAATGAAAAAATAGAGGGTTGAATAATTCTCCAGTGCGCGATATGTAGCTTGTGCAATGTATGTAGATAGGGCCGATAGTGTGTACAAACAATGGCAGTCTGCGTAAAGATGGCGGCCTTCTACTGAGAATACAAGTGGAAGCAACAAAGCTGGCAACAGTGAAGCCTTTCAGATATGGTATTTCAAGCATTGAGTCACCTGGAACAAGTGCGTATCTCAAAAGCCATGCAACAAATTCACCTCCATGGCATCTACATAAATCTCAATTAGCATTTCATTCCGACAAGGACGACAATGGGGCGTCCCAGTTGTCGAAGATCGCTGGATTATTGATCTCTGGCTTTAGGGTATGTCGCATTCCCGGCCAATTCTTCAGTAGATCTGCCAATGCGGTCTTCAATTCTTCCATATGACCGAAGTCGAGTTCCGGCACGCCAGGTACAGCAAAAACGATCAAGCGTTCCACATCACAAATATCAGTCTGTGCTTTTGGGCCCTGCCGCTGATACTGTGATGAATTTTCTCACGCAGAATCCATTCTGGACTGAATGTTTTGACCGGATATCCATTGATAGTCAGTGTCCTTCGGCTAGCAGTCTGGAGATTGTACTGAGGCCGCTGTGGCCAGCGTTTGTAATTAAGCACCTCAATTTCCACCAATTGCTTAATGCCTCTCGGCAAGCAAAGTCTGTAGGCCAGGATAGTGTGGCTAAACTGGTGAACCGGACCGAAATCAAAAGGAAATGATGTGAGAAGCTGGGTGATTAGCCGGTCCACTGTAATCTGACGCTGATCCATATGGATCACTAAATCCACGTCTTCTGTCCTTCAATTTGGGTCATGGGTCAAGAGGCAGACAGCAGCACCACCCATGATTGCATAGCCAATCTACAATGCACCCAGTCTTTGCACCAGCGTTGAGGTTATGGACCTTAGTTGCTCGGGAGGGAGAATGTCATGGACTCAGACCAGTAGATAATAACGAATTGATATTCCTATCTAAGCTACTGTAGCCATCTACGGGAATATCGAATTAGGGAAAGAAGAAAAGGAAATCTATCTGGTGATGAACGGTCTTTATAGACATTTGTGTTGTGCGGCTTAAGCCCTTGTTTGCCTATATTTGCTTGTATGGCGTTGTTTGACATGTTGGCGCTGTTTGTCTGGGGTTGAGCCGTTGAGCCGTCATATTATTTATGCACTTCTATATGGTAATTGTGAATGCTACATAATTCTGTCAACCAAGGCCCTACTTCCACAAAGCTAAAAGAAATAGAGAGGGTAACTCAGTTTGGTAGGCTCTTCGCTTGGTACATAAAGAGGCGTGACACGATGGCAGATCCATAACTCCTATTCTCTGCTGCTGCCTTGACCACTTCTTCAGACACTGGGAGACTCTTTCCTCGGTGTTCAAAGAGGAGTTTCATGATGTCATGTCCATCATCATCATTTGCTGCTGCTGTCTTGACCACTTCTTCAGAGACTGGGAGACTCTCCCCTCGGTGTTCAAAGAGGACTTTCATGATGTCACGTCCATAAGGTCTATTCTCTGCTGCTGCCTTGACCACTTCCTCAGACACTGGGAGACTCTCCCCTCGATATTGAAAGAGGAATGCTATGATAACATATCCAAGAGGCCCATCATTCCCTGCTGCTTCCATCATCACTTTGGAGATTGGTAGGCGTTTTTCTTGATGCTGCAGGAGAGCCCGTTCAGATTCTTTTGCAGCATATCCAGAATAATCTGCAATGGCCTTGACCAGTTTATTAATCATTGGGCCTTTCATTCCACTCTGATATAGTAGGTGTTCCAATGCTTTGCTTTTTGAAACTTCAACCTCCATTGTTCCCATGGCGATATCCACCATGACCCAAGTTATATGATTCAGTCTCTTCTGAACTTCCGAAGGGTCTTCTCGCCATTTTGGTGCCATATCAATAAGCTTTAATGGGACTTCTGGCCCACTCTTGTTTTCTCTGTTAGCCAAGAGTATTTCCCATGTCAGGACAAAGTCACAGTAACCATCCATAAAATTTCTTTCCTGAGACATCTCATTCAAAGCTCCTCTCTGTCTCTGTTGGGGTTTTATGGAAGGTATGATTATCGTGAAATGGTCTTTGCACAACCTGATAATGCTTGGCTTTGAAGCCCCTTGCAAAAGACAGATGATATCACCCTCTTGAATTGACTTTCCACAAGCTTGGAGTATCCATTCAGCTTCCCATTGATCTTGATAACCCAGTGACCAGGCAGTATCGTTAAAGAGGATTTTGATGTTTTGCTGGCCATATCCAGAAGTATTCTTTTCAAATGAGATAATGTGACCTAGAATCCATCCTTTCCCTTTGATAACAGCTGCTTCTGTTTCAAACCATGTCTTTACAGAACATTCTGGGAAAATGTGATTGGTAACCTGCTTGAAGACCTCATCCCATGGGAGTCTATAGTTTGGTCTTAAAGCTTTTGCATTAGAGTCAGCACTTAGGCCTAGCAATGCATATACTTTGTCATTGTAACGGGCTAGGCCCGAAAAGCACCTCGAATCATGAATGATTCTCGATTGAGGCTATCCGCAGAACCACCTCGAAGTCAGGTGACCTGTGGTCACCTGATCACGAGGACACGTCCAAATTCATTGCCCGCCATACTAACGATTCTTCCTTCCTTCAACGAGTTCTTTTTGTACATATCTATATACTAGATAGCAAGGCTTCGGCCTATTACAGTCATGCTGCCTAGTAGCATTGTGGTTGCAGTACATGCCAATGAGTTCCCCAATAGAAAGGCTTTCATGTGAATCAAGTTCATAATGTAGCCGAAAAGGTGCGCCCTTTATGAGATAAGTAACTGGGCCAACCACTGCTGGTAAACTTGAAGAAAGCCCCAATCTTCTGAGGCCTTCACAAAAAACGTGCCCGTTTATCTGAACAGAGCCACATAAAATATAGATACATTGTGCAACACCAACTTCCTGAAGCACCTGTCTTGGTTGGTTAGTGATATTTATCAAAACTGTAGGGTTATGTCTTACCCAGATACGACAAAACCAATTTCGCTGCAGCAATTGCAAACATGCATCACGGGTTTTTTCTGGTATATCCTGTTCTGCTCCAAGGCAACGAATTCCTTCAAGCGCTTTATCACCGTCTTCCATAGCCTCTCCAAGCCAGACAATGACATGCATAGCTTGTGCATAGATTGTTCGCATAAGTGGAATCTGCTTGCTTTTCTCGTCCTGATCAAGTTGGTTGATACTTATCGCATCAACCCACAGCACTCTATCAATTTGATCGTCTCGAAGGTTAATGAGCGCTGCATGAAGGTTGCTTGTAACAGGGAAAGTACAGCCATCTAATATGATTGAGTGAGATTTAATATCAGTCTCCCATACATAGGAAAGTGCCTCGTAAAGGTGCCCTCTGCCATCTTTCTGTGATAGAGCGTAGTTGAAAAGCTTGCATTCTATCGGGACATCCTTGTTCTTATGTGGCAAAAGGCGGATCATGTGTCACGGACTCGGACCAGTAGATACTAATGAAATGATATTCCTATCTAACCAGTGTAGCCATCGACTAGAATATCGAATCTGGAGAAGAAAAGAGAAGAGGCAAATCTATTTACATGAAGAAGTCCTATATGTTTGTGTGTGGTCTCGCTAAGCAGCTTGTTTGTCTTGGTTGCTTCCATGACATTGTTTGCCGTGTTGATGATGTTTGCTGATGAAGGCGCTGAGCTGAGCCGTTACATCATGCGGGTAATATTAGGCTCTTGCGGAAGCGATGAATACACGAAAAATTCCATA
>NW_024467314.1:0-535 GCF_000600275.1 Aspergillus ruber CBS 135680 | reverse complement strand
GATGGCACAACTCCTGAACCCCCATGGGGCCCCCTTTATAATATGTCAAGGGATGAACTGCTCGTCCTACGGAAAACTTTGACAGAGCTATTGGAAAAGAACTTTATACGCGTTAGCAATTCACCTGCTGCAGCGCCAGTACTGCTTGTCAAGAAACCTGGTGGAGGCCTACGATTCTGTGTTGACTATCGGGCATTGAATGCCATCACAAAAAAGGACCGCTACCCTCTACCACTGATCAACGAAACATTAGAGAGAGTTGGGAAAGCAAGATGGTTCACAAAGTTGGATGTTATTGCTGCCTTCCACAAAATTCGCATTGCTGCTGGTGATGAATGGTTAACTGCATTCCGGACTCGCTTTGGACTGTTTGAATGGCTTGTAACACCCTTCGGACTAGCCAATGCACCAAGCACCTTCCAGCGCTACGTCAATTGGGTCCTGCGAGATTTCCTGGATGAATTCGCCTCTGCTTACCTTGACGACATCTTGGTCTTTACGGATGGAACATTGTCAGAACATCAAGGGCATGTAC